>NC_136410.1:145133233-145398233 GCF_051521515.1 Lactuca serriola
ATAGTAAGATTACTATTTGTATAACAATCTTACAAACATGTGCCCTCAGATATTTAGCAGAAATGTTATCGTTGAACTATAACTATGGTCACCTAATCTAATACTCTAAGAGAGGTTTAAAGAGGTATTTGATTCCGAATGTGGTCGGTTTTTAAAATCCCTGAGGCTTACCACCCTCACTGCATCTTTAAATTTTGAGATAGGAGTTATTGAAAGATTTTGATTGGATAAGTGTTTGAAAGATAAAAGTATTAAGTAAAGCAATAAAATAAAATTCCCGTTTTATATAAAGACAACGTAAGTCGTGTGTTACCCATGAAAACACACATTTCATTTTTATTATGATGATGGAGCATGTGTGGTTAACCGACACATCATTGCAAGATCATATGTTGGAAATGATGTGTCTCTTGTGAAATTATTCTATTAATGGAGCGTGTGTGGATAACCAACTTGTTAATGTGAGAATAATTTTATATCAAGGGATATGCGATATTGCATGACTAATTCACTATTTATTCAATTATCCGGGACATCCTCATTTTTGAATTGAGATGAGCACAATCCGAGATTTACATGCCAGTGAATGTTCAATTAATCTCAAAATATCTAAGAGTTTCATAATAGATTGAAACTAGTAAAGTGCATTGCCTAACTAAATAATTTGTTGTGCATTTACGACATCCCTTTACACATCGTAAAGCCAAATATGGATCATTGCTTTAAAAAAATAATTGATTAGGTTTAAAAATTATTTTCAGGATTAATAAATCAAACAAGAATTGAATATATATTGAATGATGTCTATAAGATAATCCACTAAAATCTAATGCTATCAAACCTCAAAAAGGATTAGCTGATCGATGATCAATGTAGTCTAAAAATTGTAGTTTGGGAATTGGTCTCATAGTCAAATAGAAACATCATGCATTTGGTTAAGCTCTTACTGAGTTTCCCTCCTACCACTACATTCCAAAACTGTATGAATAGTCCTCAAACATATTTTTTTGAAGTGAAATAGAATTTCGTTTAGTTTTAAGTTGATTATGGTTATCCTGATCAATTAGCTAGCATATACATATAACTATTCATTCTGATTTTGATATGAAGAACTTGGAAATGTCCATAAAGGAGTTGTAAGACATGTTAAGGCCCTTTGGGAGTAACATGGATATTCATAGAAACTTCAACTCCAAAAATGCTCATACATTCACTATCATGAATAGAAATGTAAAAAAGGAAGAAGCTTGTTACCCATATGTGAAAAGGCGATGTAGTGTTAATACACATAATCCGGCCCCAAACGCCAAAGGACAATAAGAAGGCTTATTCTGAGACATCTTATGATATGTTATTTGTTTCCAAAATAAGAAAAGGACTTAAAATAATTAATGGCCAATATATCTATAAGAGACGAGAACACTGAAAAAAGAGTTTGATCAAGGATACTGAACATATGCTACCATTCTTAAGATCAAAATGGATCTCATTTTCTGAATGTTTAGTTCATAATACAATTGGAACATTACTTGAAATACTTGAGTATTTTACTAAGGATAAAGTACAGTGCAAACACATGCGGTGACTAAAATGGAGTAAGAGGACTAAAATAAGGAGAAGAAAATTTTATCACGAATACCGGGACCCTTGCTACTGTTCATAGTATCAATCCACATATCGTTTTTCCAAATGTTTGAAATCTATGGTTATATGATTGAAATTGTTTATAAAAAATTTTGTAAGATTGTTATGAGTCGATTAAATATAGATGATTTTATATGTGTTATATTTAAAAGGAATGTCACGAAATCTATGAACCTGATATAGGAAAAATAGTTCAAAACCAAATTCATTTATTTGAATGTTGTGTACTAAGGTGAAATTATCCTTTTATAAATAATAATTAAATTACCAAAGATCCACTTGGATGGTATTCTGGAATTCATTTGAGTACAAGTCTTATCATAACTACAAGCCCTACTCGTCAAGGTATATGCATATATGAAGGAATTGATATAACTAATTATCCGTTTAGATTTTACCACAAAACGTACTAATTCAAATACATCAAAACATTTGGATGAGATGTACTCGTAAAATTATAGTCTCATTGACATGAGTAAAATCGTACTATTACAGTTGGATAGCATTTTGGAAATCATTCAACCTTAAGTCTTATGAACAATTCAAATTTCTTTTATCAAGATTGATGAGACTTCCATCTCGGAGTGATATGAATATCTGTTGGAATTAGTTTAGAATAATCAACCCATTCAAAATAACCATGATACGTGACCAACATCATATGAATGTGAGTCCAAAACCGATGCAGCATACAAAAAACAAACATAAATAAACAAGAGTGAACATGCTGCTTCTAAAAGAATAATTAGGTTAATCTTTTCAAAATCGTGTTGATTCTACGAATACCGTGGAATTGGCTTCAAAATCTGGGTTAAGGCGCACGAAATTTTGGGAGGAGCAGAAATACATCAAAAACAGTTAAATAAGAAGCATAAATTAAAATAGAACCCTTAAGGTCCATGGGCCAAATACAAACCTAAAAATTATGTAAAAATGACAAAATTGTTCATAAGTTCATTTTGAAAGTGATTTATGGACTCAAAAATGGGTAAGTCCCCTTCGGGTACTTATCACGACGTGCTCCTCGTTCCAAGCATCAATTTGACTGGTTGTCGGCCCTAAACAGAGTCCCATAGCCAAGGTTATGACAATTTCCATGAGCCCCCTTTAATCACATGATCGTGGGTCTGTAGGAACACAATGGGCCGATCCTGCACATTAGGGCCCTCATCAAAAACCTTTTAGGTTTGTAGAGCTCTTGTGAGTCGAAACTAAGGGTCAATTGGGCAAGAGCATAATATAATTAGATCATTTAGGAAAGGTGAGCATCTTTTCCTAAACCACATTGATCATATAATAGACTAAGAAAAGGTTTCATATGCTGACTCCACCCAAAACATTGCTGCAAGGAGTGTAGTTGGATAGAAAACAAATCTGTGTTTGACTTGGTACTTGATGATTGATATTATTCTTTACAAAACAATTCATGGATTGTACCATGAATAAGTGTTACTAGAGCTCTTAGTCTTATACCTATTCAGAAAGTTTTGAGACATTCTTTACACTGTGAAGTAAGGTTCATCTATGATACACAAATTCATAGGAAACAATGTTCCAACTTAGCAAGTGTTATAGCTTGGCTTAGCTTGAAAATTGATTCTTATTGAATAACATGGAGAATGAGTATATGCAGAGCTATCTGAGTAGTTCATTGGAGTAAGCCAGAAGCATGAAATCTCGAGGAAACTCAAGATCTAGAACTTCAAGAAAGTTTATACTTATACAGTATGGTATGACATTTAAGCAAGGCTAATGTCCTAGTTCTATGATTGTGCTAAAAGAAATGATTCATATTTGTAATGCCTGTTAGTTTGGGTTAGACAAATTAGATGATATTTATATGTTGCATACATGTTTTATCGGCAAATATTATGGGATAATATTTGTATAAAATTGTATTGTGAATTTAACAGATTTTGTTAAATAAAGATTTTTATTATTTATGATTTAGGAGAAACAGTCTTGATGAAAATTATAGTAGTTGCGGTGACAATTCCGTGCGTATAAAGAATGCTCAAATCTGAATTCGTATGAAAAAGTTAAGATCCTTCGGAGTTTCACGTTTGGCCCTATATGTGAAAGTGTGTCATAAAATATGAATAAGAAATAGATTGCTTTTTAGTATAAGAGATCTAAATGAAAGTCATAGTAATCGAAATTCCCAGAATGTGTATCTAAAGAATGCCTAAATCCGACTTCGGAAGAGGAAGTTATGAGTTTTCAAAGTTTCGGTATAGTAGTGTACGACAAAGAAATTAAAATTAAAATCGGTTGAGGGTTATCAAAAACAATGTAAACGAGAGTTGAATATCTAATAAATATGAATCCGTCGATATAAAGACAGTCGAGAATAAATTTTGTATAAAGGAGTTATGATTTTTGCATGGATTGTAACAATGTAAGCTCTATAGAAATATGAATTAAAATATAATGAGAATTTATACACATAGTCGATAATGGAGGTCATATGCGAAATATATGATTTTCAAAAATATGAGAATTTACATGTGTGGGATGACATGGCCCAATAAGGGAGCGCCACATAGCAGGGATGGTGGCCACATTCTCCAGCCAACATGATGATGTGGATTAATGTCAGCGTGACAAGTGTCAGGTGAGGATTTGAAGATGTGGCTTTGTGGCTTGGGCGTGTCATGCCCTTGTCAGAAGTAGGATGCACTTTTATGCTGCAAATAAAGTTCCTATTTGCCACATTTCTCACACCATTCCACTAAAATCTCTCTCTAAAACCTCCTTACTAAGCCCATGGGATCCGGATTTTAAGTCTCGAGCATTTTAGGAAGGTGATATGAAAATAGAAAGCCCGATAGAAGAAAGTGTTCGGAGTCGAAGTTCTACCTGCAAACTTTCTGACTTTTTGCTAGAAATTTATGTAAGTTAAGTTGCACTTAATATGCTTTAAGTGTAACTTATATTTATATTCGTAGTTATTGAATCTATGTGCCAAGAATCAATATGGAGTGATATTGCTAATAATATATGATCCTCTAGGGTGGCACCTTTATCAAGTTGGCACATTTTTTATATTTATTATTAATGTGATTATTAATAAATAATATCGATTCTTGTATTTTAATTAGGGTGATAATTATTATTTTATCAAAATAATAATTACAAGAGAGTATAATTAGCTATTATTTCATATGGTATGAATTAATAAGTCATGCATAACATTTTGTCTTTTACCTAAAGACAAAGTTTTTATTTTATAAACTTTTAGTTTATAAAAATTAAAGAATCTTTCTTATCTTTAAAGGAATGACCGAAATATTATTATAATCATGGAGGTTGTCCATGCTTTTGAGATCATACCTTGCCCCATGCTTCTTAAAAAGAGAAGATTTACTTTATATTATTTTAATGTAAAGCCCTTACCTTGCATGGAGTATAAAAGAGTGCCTTATGCATGATAAATAAAATGGTTTTGGTCTTATTTCTTCTCTCGAAGCATATTGCTGAAATTCTCTCTACTCTTCCTCCTCTCTCTCTTTTGAAGTTAGTTTGGTGGTTTAGAAGCTCTCTTGAGTTGTATCCTTTAATGCTTATTTGAGCTAAACACTTAAAGGCTTAAAACACTCAAGAATACAACATGGAACTAGCATTCCAAGTGCCTTACTCTTGACGGTGGATACTTGTAGCGAAATCATAATCTTTGATTTTTGCTATCTTCATCAACACCCCAAAACCAAGTGGGATCAAAGACTTCAAAGGTTGTCATTCTAAACACTCTTTGTTTATTTTTATTTCATTCTAACCTCTATAAATGTTTCCATGATGGCTTAGTTTTATTATGAACTTAAATTAAACTATGTATTTTTAAAGACTTTCGTTGCCGTTTTTTTTTCTTTTTTTTGTGAAAACGATCTTATATTTCGTATCAAAACCCAATAGTGGTATCAGAGCCATCATTTATGTGTTAGAATGATTTTTTTATGTTTGATAATCTTTGGTTTTTGGAAAACAAGCATGAATTTCTTATAACCATTTTTCATGCATTTTGGTTATATAAAAGTTGCCTTAGAAAAAACAAAGAATTGTCTGTTATAATATTTGTTATATTGTTGTGTATAAACAAGCTATTTGGACATTTGTGTTGTGTTTGGTTGATATTTATTTATTCATAAGATGTAATAGATAAATAGGTATTTTTTTCATTTGTTGATTTGTTGTAATAAGTTAGTTAGTCTAGTTGTATTTATTTTTAAATATAACAAGATGAAGAAATGATCTCCTTGAAGATGACTTAACCATTTAAGACCATAATCCACACCATAAGCTTCTACTTTTCGTTTTGGGCTTAATTATAGTATTAATGGTTTAAGTGTAGAAACTTTCAGAACATGAGGATTTGAAGTTCTTTTTGCAAGCGAGAGTTGACTTGGCAAGTGGGAGCTTGAAGACCTTTTGAAGTGTCCCTTAAGTCCTTTAGGATAGACTTAATAATTCTTGTGATGGCTCATAAAAATTATTACTAGAGATGGCTTGGTTTATACACATGATAATGCATGCATGTGATATTTATTTTTATGTTATTATATGTTATGTTTTGTTTATGAAAATGAGTTTTACATGTCAAACAACATTTTCAAATAATTATATTATCACTTGGAGTTTGAGTAAAAATATTTAAAAGATAACATAAGATGCTTATAAATGGATATTTATAAAAATGTTTTTACTGAATATCGGTTAAAAATCGATTTTTTGTTGAAAATAGTTTTATTGTAAAAATTTATAAATACCTAACTTTAAAATGTTTGAAATGGTTTAAAATATGTTTAAACATTATATAAGTTGCATGTCTTTATAATAAATAAGGATTCTTTATTAAAAAGACTAAAATCGGTTTATATCGTTATAACTGCAAATAATAAAACTAGTAATTATTTTTTGCGTCTAAACTTAATATATGATATTGGTGTTTTAAACATAACGCAAAATGTTGATATTATGTTTTATGCATGCGAAATGAGATTTAAAACATAAGTACCATCATCCAAGTTTTGGTTTATCAAAATATGACTTTCATCATAAGATGCTTAAAGTTGAGTTTATAAAATAAAATTAGTTTATTCTATAAATACATGAAGTCATAAGTTTTTGATCGTTAAAAGGATATTTAAAATAGTAATTTTATAACTCATTCAAAACTCCAAGTCTTAAGTATAAAATAAAGTTTTATTAAGACTATTATCGGTTCTTAAAACCGATCTATGATTAAACTTTAAAATACATGATTTTTGGTCTATAATTTATTGTGGATAATGGCAAATAAAATGAAGTTTTATTTGGCACCTAAAGAACCTCATATAAAAAAAAGGGTACATGAATTGTTGGATGCATGCAATATTCATGAGACCATGTTTTTATAAAGTATAATTGTAAAATATATATAAAACCTTTTCTAAAAATGCAAGTCATTGCCGTCCTTTTGAAGAAAACTCGTTATCATTTGTATGGTCTTAGTGTCACAGGGTCAACTGATCACTAGGATTGGATTATGATGTTTAGGGTAGTTTTGTAGTTTGTGGTTTCTAAAGGGTCACCTTGTCACTAGTTAGTTACAATACTACAAGTTGTTTCAAGTAGGATGACTTGATCAGAATCTTGTGTGATAAAGGTCACATATGCATTAAAGGTCAGATGCATAGATGGGATAAACATGCAAAGTTAAACAATAGTTGTTTAGGATTGCATAATCTAGGAGTTACATACTGTATGTAATTGGTAATAGCTACCTACCGAGTTTGATTAAGTTTATGGGATAAAGGTCACCTAACCATTTACTTATTTCGTTACTTGGATACTAGAATTTACTAAATTAATGTTTTAAGAAATAATAAAAGGTATTAATTCTTAAAGACTAAATATTGAAAATACTAAATGAAATTTTTTGAAATTCTGTTGATAATGTTAATAATTTTACACCCTGCAGAACCTCTTTCTTGTTGAGTTTCATGAGATAGTAATATTTGATAGTTATAATTTCTATAGTTGGTATAATATCTTAAGGTTCTACCTTTAAGATTAATAGGAATTATATATACTGAAAAATCCTATAGCTTTAATAACGTCTGGAATCCAGTCAGTCTGATCATGAAATTTTGATGGACGTATTATTGTGATGATGTTGATGTGTCTCACATCATACTGGAGTAATTAACCTTGACTTGCATAAAGTATTGGATAATTATGAAACATATCAGATGTCTCATCAAGTAAATTAGATATTTAATCAGAAAAGAACAAATGATTAGTGTTGTTCCTATTGTGGAAGAAAGGAACAAATGATTAGTGTTGTTCCTATTGTTGAAGAAACGTGACACTAAAGGAGGAATTGCTCCTCTCATCACATTCTGCTGAACAAGTATGACTTGGACAACACTTCAGATATCTATATGATAGAACTATTTATTTTTCCCATCACTCACTTGAGTATGTTATACTTCAAGTGACACTAACAATTGATATTATGTGCTAATGATTGGAAGAAACAATCAACTGATTACAAAAGAATGGTATTTCGTGTTGAAGATATAACAAGTGTTGTTATAGTCTTTATTTAAACAACAAATATTTTGTACCTATTCTAATAAGGACGTGTAATAGTTGTAATTTATGAATAAACATAGATTTGCTTATCATTTAATGAATGTTCACATTCATGTTCTGAAACGATGTATTATGTGTTAAAGAATATTTTCTCATAATGTCATTAATGAAGTAAATCTATAAGCTTTCGTGAATTGATAGTTTTGATCATGACACCTAAATAATCAAATCATATTTGATTCAAACTTATCTATGTCATAATCACCAGGTCTATATAAATATGAAACACATATACCAACTTCCAAAGGATGGAATTTTTTAAGGCAAATGAGCATGATTCATTTGATATATGTGGATCCTATTTATATGGGAAGATGATTCACAAACATATTTATCTATTAGTAGTTAAAGAAAAAAAGGCTTGATAAAGAATTATACATAATTGATGTATGTAATCTTCTCAATCCATGAATAGATTTGGTGATAGATACGTAGTCAATTGCACTGACGACTTTTATTCGTTATTGTTGAAACCTTTGATTTTCTCAAACTATTTTATAATGAAGATTGGTATACAACTTAATGAGACCATAATAAAAATTTCCTTTTGATAAAGAAAATGAGTTTTGTAAACCAAGTCTTCTTGAAACATCTTAGGAATTGTGGAATCGATTCACAACTCATTCCAAGAGAAACACTCACTCATCATTAGTATGGTTCTTGTGGCACAGGATCACCTAATCACTTGGATCTTTCTTTTGATGTTCAAGGTAGCCTTTGAATTATCTAGTGGATAGGGACACCTGGCCACTAGCTGAAGGTCGATAGTTCAAGTTTTTGAAGAGAATAAAGCATAGACGTTGCAGTCTACTATATGATATTTTGAAGAAGTATTTGCTTTATAGATTTTTGGAATTATGCTCACTGCATTACATATATATATATATATATATATATATATATATATATATATATATATATATTGAATATATATTTTTCCATCCAAACAAGTGGATTAAATACTTTCATTAGGATAAGTATGTAATGGTTTATCCATATCTAAAGGGTATGGAGTCATTGAGCCCATGTTAGACAATAAGCTTAACCACTTGAGAATCTACTAATTGCATTTATGTAGACTATCCTAAATGATTGTTTAGGAGGAAGTTTTTACTAATCCCACTAAGTGTCATTCAAGAAGAAAAGAAATTTCCCTCTCTAAGTGGGAGCAACTTGGAGCTTTAAGAGCTTAAGATCCATAAACTAAATGAATTATAGTTTGGAACAAGCAAGTTTTCAACTATTGTTGAATTTTCTCAATAGTTGGTCAAAAACTAATAAAACACATAGAGATGCATTCATGTATGATTATCAAGTATGGAATTGATTAATCTTCCTTGATATAGTTTAACTATAAAGAGTAGGTGAATTTTCAAAGGTGAAAACTTATATGAATGAAAATCCTTCCAAATTTAAGCTAACATCTCAAAGTAAGAATCTTCTTTATTATAAGATAATTACATAGTATGATTTGATTATAAATCATGATGACTCTTGTGTTTTTATACAAAGCTAGTGGGAGCTCAGTAACATTCCTAGCCTTGTATATAGTCGACATACTAACTCTTGGAATAAATATCTATATAGAGAGCTCATGGAAACCTAAAGGATTAAGTATAATTGCATTGATTGTCAAAGATCTTAAAGAGCTTAAGATAAAGGACTGTAAGAGAGATATCTTGTCAAAAACCACATGACATGATTTTGAGAAAAATCGTAGTGAAGATGTTTTTGAACTAGATAGATGATTGTATTCCATATGTTGCTACAATTGGATTAATCATATATGTCATGATTATGCATAAAGGCCAAATAAGTTGTATGCTTAGAGCATGTCAAATAATACTAGTATGATTCGGGAACAAGTCGTTTTATGACTTATAGGAACATTCTAAAGTACTTGCGAGTAATAGAGAAATATTCCTAATATACGCAATATTTGAAAGAATGCTATGGCTAAAGTTGTTACACATGTGCTAAATTTTCAAATAGATTGAGATGACTGTCAGTCACAATTGGACGTGTCCTCATTAGGGATGAAGAGAAAGTTACATGGATAGTGTTTCCATGAAGATGTTAATTATAGATACACATCAGAGTATGAGTACCGTGTGGTTTGGAGAACCACATACAAAGATGCTTAATATATAGTTCATTATGACTATGAGTAATCCCATCATGCAAGTATTGGTATCTAAGTCATATTTAAGCATCTAATTCATTCTCAATAATTTTCTTTATATGAGCTATATATAAAATTGAAAATGTTTGTATTTGCAAAGTTTATACAAATCAAGTTTTTCATATTTACTTAACAAAGCTACTTCATTAGCTAAAGCATGAAAGTCAAGCTGTTGCTATAGGGTCTTGTTGATATAAGTAGATGTGTTTGATTAAAATTTAGTATTTGGATATTGGAACAGTAGAGACAACATATATTGCAATGAGTTGAGATATTGGATATAAGTCGTTCATTAAATAAGTGTTGTGTTCTATATTAGCATGTTTAAATCCTTGAATAACTAGGCTATTCTAAGTGTCCATAGTCGTTCATAGTTGTGGAAGTATGTGACAACCCGTTATTTTCAAGTTAACAAAAGTCAAACTCTGTAAATAAAATTCAATTTTTCTTTATTTCGTTGAATTCATGAGGGTTAGAAAATGATTTAATTTATATAAATGATGTCTTTTATATAAGTTTTTGGAGTAAAATACACTTAAAAATCAAAGTTTTTCCCTTGGAATCGAGAACCCTCAGACCGAAAACCTCTTTTCGGCTGAGAACCCTCTGACCGCAAACCCTTCGGAACAAAATCCCCTTTCCGGCCGAAAACCCAACCGCTATGTATATATATTTTCCCGAAAAATAAGTCATTTTCTCACTTTTTCACTTGAAAACACTCCCATTTTGCTCCCAAGTATCATACAAGAACTTTCCAATCTTCAAGAAAATCCTTCAAATATTCATATCTTTCACCAAGAACGTCAAGAACAATCTTCAAATCTTCAAGCATACCGAAAACACCTTTGACCGAGAACACTTTCCCAACTGAAAACACCATAAGACCAAGAACCTGGTTCTCGGTTGAGGTTTTAAGACCGAAATCAAGGATTTGGTGAAGCCTAGTCCAAAAACCTTTCTCAACACATAAAACAATTATCAATAATTCTTGCAAGAAATTTCTTAGATAAATTAAGTATTGTCTAACACTTTAATTAATTATTCCGCTAATTTAAATACGATTATATGTTTAAATAATATTAGGATACCGTTCTTGCCACACACGCTAGCCTGAGGATCATTTCTACAGTTCCGGTATCCAGACTCTAACACGCACTAGAGGTGAGTTCATACCCCTACGTTTTCACTATTTTCAATGTTTTAGGGGGGATACAAGTTAAATACAAGGACTCTTGTGTTAACATTCAAACGATTTCAAACCATTTTAAAACACTTGCAATTGTTCCCACTCGATTTATCACGACATTTACCAAAGTATATTTCAATATATTTTTAACCCTTTTGTAGCATGTTGAGCAAAAGGGTATTTTTCATAAATCACTTACTACCGCTTTATACACACAATTAGATTGCAAATGCTTCAGTTCATTACAGGTTCTACATTTAAAACTATAGTTGGTATAGTTTATGAACCATTACACTATTTTGCCATGTTTACTAACCATTACAAGAACATACATTCAAACTATAATAAGTATAGTTTGGGAGACACTACAATATTTTACATGCTCAAAGAACACTATACAAAAACAAGTATATAAACTATAATAGGTATAGTTTATGGAACACTACTCTATTACACTAATTCAAGGATACACTACTAAATAATTACTTAAGTATAATCATTTACATTACAAAGTACACTACTACAAGGTAATACATATAGTTTCAAGTATAAGAGAACACCACTACACTACACGTAAACTAGTTAATACACGGTTGTGAGGGACTACTTCGGGGTAACCACCAGGGCACAGTTTTAAGTCCTATAAATTATAACCAGAGTCTCCTGGAGGAAGAGTGTGAATTTGTGTATAGATCTATATGGGACTGACAATCTCGCACCTGAGCTGCTTGCAAAAGATAGGCCGGAAGGCCTGGGGTGACAAATGTCATAATATTCTGACGCCTGAAGAACATCGTAGAGGCCACTAGTAATATCAAGCATGGTTATATGAAACTCACAATAGTATTAACTAAAACATTTTTTTATGGGATTAAAACTACTTTAGATGGTTTTATTTTAAATAATGAGACTACAATACACTACCTTACAGTACAGCTGGTGGATTCCAGGCACTCATAAAATAAGGTTTTCATACAAACACTACTACGAGCATTACTACAGAAACTACTACATTACACTACTTTTCTAGTACAGAGTACACTAGTACATTAGTTCAACATACAATTTCCAGAAACATTCATGACATGGTTTTATTTATTAATAATACTACAGTTTACTAATACAGACTATGGTTTACTATTATAAAGTACAACTCACTATTTCAAAGTACAGTTCACTATTTCAGAATACAGTAACTACATACATTTTGGTCTTAAGGTCTAAGACTAATTTATATTCACTAAAGAAAATATTGGATTTTCTGGAAGTACACTATAACATTTTCAAACAACAAAGACAAGCTTTCCATCACAAATACATATTTATGAACTCACTAACTTAAATGTTGATACACTTTCAAAACCACTTGTATTCTCAGGGAACCGGTAGACAGGTATACCCATAGATTTTGAGAAGATGGAGCTTTTAGAGTCGCGTCCTTTTATACTTTGTTATACATTTTGATGTCATACAAACTATGTATTGAACAAATTTAAATACTATATTTTATCAATGTAATGGTTGTGTTTGATTTGATTACTATTATATAATTGTTATGATACTATACATGACGTCATCCGCCCTCGAACGTTTCCACCGTTCCGGTTTGGGGGCCTAACAGATTGGTATCAGAGCATTTTTTATAGTGAACTAAATATATCAAACCTTACAAGATATACAACTATAAACACAATGGGGCCGGAGTGCTCTGACTAAAAGTATACTTTTAAAATTTAAGTATTTTATAAGAAGTATACAAACACACACACACATACCAGATATAGTATCACATCAA
This sequence comes from Lactuca serriola, assembly GCF_051521515.1. NCBI lineage: Eukaryota > Viridiplantae > Streptophyta > Magnoliopsida > Asterales > Asteraceae > Lactuca > Lactuca serriola. The sequence continues at coordinate 145,146,674 of NC_136410.1, forward strand.
GAAGTAGACAAAAGTATTTAGATGTTGGACACTGCCATTAAATATAGACAATTATGTAATCATATCTGGGATTAATATAGCCTGATCAACTATATTTATTTTAGATACGACCAACATGTGTTTGGGAGTGATAGTGGTGTTGCTGCAAGTCTAAAACTTACCAACACTATATGCAAGGGAAACAATAGAACTAAACATAAAGTTAAAATACTATAGGAGTATTTTATGGCACTATAACACTATGAAAATTCATTACAAGTATTACTAATCCTTACAATTGAATTTGCGATTGTCTACTTATTTTAGTAAACCTCTATTGTAAATAGCTAATAGAACACTTTAAAAGTCAGGTTGTGATGCGTTTAGGGCTAAGATATAACTTGTTCAGTATCACCTGACTCATGACCACTATAGAGGACATATCACCATTTCCTCTTGAATATTTTTAGAAAAAGATTCCTGCAAAGAAGTCCAACAGGAAGAAAAACAACCCTCTAACAAATCCACCACCGCCACCACCTCTTTAGTATGACGCTGCTGTCTTCCAAGCAGAAGTAACAACCGTCGTGGCTGCTGCTATGTCACAGTCAATGCAAGTAGCACTAGCGGGGCGTGTGGTGGTGCCAACCCTTCTCATCACAAGGGTATTCATGGACACCCAAGGGAGTGTTCCTAAAAGGACTTCACGAACACTAAACCCAAGTCCTTCAATGACACTGGAGGTGTCATTACTTTAACACGTCGGTTCGAGAAGATCGAATCAATATTCGAGATATGTGATGAGTTATGAGCATTCTAACAACCCTAAGTGTACATGAAACCATAGAAAACCTTGGACCTATGTTTGTCTAAAATACATGCAAAATATGATTTCCAAGGTTCATAAACCTATCTAGCATACATGTGGAACTTTTAACATAAAAGATGGCTAGAATTACATACCTTGTAGTTGATTTGATTCCTTGAAAACCTTGAGACCCTATCACCCAAAGTGTGATGCCAAATGTTTCACACAACACTAAATGCTATTGGAATAAACTTTGAGAGAAAATATCACACTTAGAAATCAGCTTGCCCTCTATATTTCTTCTAGTGACCGATTTTGGTGAGCTTCATATCCTTTATATAGTGTGTTACTGTTGGATTAATGTCTATGTCCATAACTATAATTGGTAAGACTTGACCCAACCCGTCATGGTCCATTTGGGTTGCATGACATCATGCATTTGGATAGACTAAAGTGAGAGAAATACCACTTAAGGTTTATTAATATATTATAAGTTCTAATATAGTAATAAGATTATTTAATTAGTATTGATCAAGAATTAATTAAGTGATCAAAAGAAGTCTAATTTAGTATATGGGTTGATTGTGTAAATCATCCATACTTGTATATTGGGCTAAGACTCCATGGATTATCAAGTTAAGATGCTTCATGGTGTATGTGAACCCACGGATCCAAGGAAATGGAAAGCCATGACAATTAGGGTTTACCCTAATTGTGACACTATATAAAGATCATATTCTTGGGAAAAATTAGCCACTATGTGTGAGAGAATGGGCTAGCCGATTTTCATGAAGTGTATATATTCTCGCAAGTCTTTCCAAGTGCATATGATGTTGTGTGAACCATTTGAGGTGACACACTTGGGGCACTAGACCCTCAAGCTTCATGAAGATGTTCTACATCAAAGAGGTATGTAATTCTAACTTGATATATTCATATGAATCAATGTTATTATGCTAGTTAGGATGAATACCTTAGAAAGTTCATATTTGCCTGTATAATAGAGAAAACATAGATCCAAGGTATTTAGGGTTGCATGTACACTTAGGAGTGTTAGAATGCTCAAAACCCAACAGTGGTATCAGAGCCAAGGCTTGTTTTCTTGTTATACTTGCTTAAACTGCATAAAAATCAAATTTTAATGTTGTCTGCACAGCAGACTCGCCGAGTCCACTGATGGACTCGCCGAGTCCAAGGAAAAAAGCATCCAACTCGTCGAGTTTGTTCATGCACTCGATGAGTTGGAACCCCAGACAACATACATTCGACTGTTTTGGCTGGAATTGGACTAAGAACATTACCCTAAGCTGTTTTTGGACTTATAAACTTATTTTTGATGTGGTAATGTTCATACTAATCCAATTTGAAAGATAATTGTCAATAGATTCATGTTTTGTATTAGTTTAAGTGTTACACTAATTACATGAAAAAGTTTGATCCCAATTATCTTGTTCATATGAGTTGCTTAGATTAATAGAAAAGGTTGATTGATTATGTGTCCTTTATCCATTTTAATATAAGAATAGATTCTAAAATGTGTTTGTATAACTTGTCCTCAAGTTACATGAAAAGTCACATTAAAGTTTGTTAAAACTCATAAAGGTTGGCAAGGTTACAAAATGAAGAGTCTTGTCCTCATTAAATGATTTGATGACTCCATAACTTGTCCTCAAGTTATGGTGGTTCAAGAGTCACTTCATTAAATCATTAAAATGTGTAACCTTAATTAGTTCCATAAGTTACAAAGAAGAAGAGTTACATTCTTTAATAGTTTAAAGTCTTCCACAACTTGTCCTCAAGTTATGGAACTTGATGAGTTTTTTTTAATTAAAACTACTTTAAACACATAAGTTATGGAATTTATTAGTTTTTAATATTTTCAAAACTTGCCCTCAAGTTTTGGAATTTGAAAAGTTTTCTCTTGTGAATACTTTAATTCCAAGTTAAGCCCTTAGAATTTTAAAAGTTAAGATTCAACCCTTATACTTTATAATATTATAAGTTAATTATATATATATATATATATATATATATATATATATGTATGTATGTATGTATAAGAGCAAGTCAGTCTTACCATTAGTAGGCCCCATTCACGAAGTCGGTCTATAAGGGGGGTATAAGGTTGTTGCCTATAAAATGGCAGCTTGATGGGTGTCCACTCTCACCCACCGCTTCCTTGACAGGTGGAGGGTCGTTAGCTGAACAGGTAGGACAAGGACTATAATTCTCCCTTCATTAAAAGTATTAATGATAAATACTAAGTAACTAAACTCTTATAAATTCCCAATCTTAGTTACTTAGGAAAATTTGAATTTGGTGCTAACCCATGAAATTACACTTTGCACTTTGCTTAAGTCGTTAGTGGAGCATGTGTGGTTAATCGGCACGCTAAACTGGATTTAACAAGGTAGGCAAAGGGTAACTTAATGTTTATCATAGTATCGGTGGAGAGCGTGTGGTTAACCAACACATTGATTGAGGGGTAAATATTAAGGGTACCAAGTATATTTGCATGGTTATTCACACCTTGTTTTGTGATCCTCGGCATCCCAGTCACAAAACCTGAAGGACACACTTGAGATTGAAACATGCCATTGATAATTTCAATGAATCTCAGAAGAATCTAGGAGTTTCAAAACCAATTAAAACCTAACAATACATTTCGTTTATCTTGGTGGAAATTGGTGAATCGTCATTCACCTACCTTCAAATATTTTACAGCTTGGATTACGGCATCCCTCTTCCAAGTTATAAAAGTATTGTGTTGGGTCCTAGCCTTAATATTTCATATTGGGTGTTATATTAGGGACTTTAAATCAATTATCTTGAATATCTCCCAAAAGATGTCTGGTTTTGACATTTATGATCATCCCAAATCTCTTGAAACAAGCTTGCCTAAATGAAGATGATGTCCCATGGAAATCATACTTCTTTCACCTCCTCCAATTATTCTCCCTTACCCAAAAGTTCTTGAAAAGTTTAAGGTCACTCATGCCCTATTGGCAAGCAAAGGTCTATGTGTTATCACAGCTTGGAGATGTAGTCACATATTGACAAGCCGGGAGAGTTGGGTGTTAAAGTCTTGAGAAAGTTGGTGGCTCAACTACTTTCTAAGTCACATAGTGAGTTCCATTGGGACTCCTATGAAACAGACTATGACAAGACCCTTAATAATTTTATCTATTTGCTAAGATCAACTTCCTAAAACTTTATGGACATTGACAATGATGACATTGGATATCCAGTAAAACTCTCTCTTTCCAATGGAAAGTGATCGCCCATAGTCAACTCGGTTGACCAAATGCCAAATTTACCTAAGGATGTTAAAATCAATAAGTTTGACTCTACTTCAGGTAAAGTCCATTGTCTAACTCTATTAAGTTCCTACTTGGAGATTCTTATTACATGATGTGACTGGGTCACATGTTGGTAGTTAAGAATCGAAGGAAAAGTGTACAAACTTAAAAGAAGTATAAGTAGATTCTGATCACGAAGATGGATTTCACTCTCATGGTTCGGTGATCAGAATTCTTGTGCTACTTCTTAGGAGTTATGATATATTGCTTACGAATAGATGACTACCAATTTTTCATGTGCTTTTGCAATGTAAGGAGAGTTTTTCCGCAATGTTTTTTATAAAAAAAGGAAAACTTTTGATTTTATTTATTTTAAAATATCCTTATAATGGCATTTGTGAAATTTTTTGTTGCTTATAAGATTCCATTAATAGCAAGAGTGGAAATATGAATTTGATTCTTTCATTTGTGGTAGTCTCTAAATTTACCAAATAAGGAAAAATTCTCATCACCCAAGTTTCAGTTGGATAGAAACTTTGAATCATGCAAGTTGTATAGAATGATGAATGAGAACTTTCAAGCATTGGAAAATTAAGACTAATTACTTGTTCACATGGATGTGTGAGTCAAGTAAAGGACTAAGGGATCGAGTACACATTCTTGTGCACTGATTAAGTCCTACACAAAAGGTCGATAAGACTATTCATCATGATTTACTAAAGTTTAGTAAATATGGTTATACTTACAGGCATAAGTATAATTCTGAAGCATTGGAAAATTTTCAGTGTATGGCAGAACGAATGAGAAGAATCAAATTAGGCAGAAGGATAAAAGTTTTTCAAATCTGAAAAGATGGAAGAGTACTTTAGTATCATGTTATATAATCATCTTAATGATTAAGAGACCTTATCACAATTCATCCTCTAAGTGCATTCTGATAGCTAAGAAGAGGAGCTATAAATTGTTGAAGTGGTGAAATCAAGAAGATGAGTCATACTTCGTTCCAAAACAAGTCCTAGAGTTATACTCCAAGACTGTAAGTTGAGTAACATATCTTAAAAAAAGGTTTAAAACACTTATAAAATGTAAGAGTAATAGTGTTCTACTCTTGTACATTTGAAATTGGTAAGTTGTGATGTTTTTGATAAAACAAAGACCAACTTAGGCCAATTGTGTGAAGTGTTTGTCTTGATAAAGAATCTGCACTATCTCTTGAATATTTGGCAAGATAGTCTTATATGTCAAGAGGATAGTGGGAGTCTTAAAGATCTTAAAAGGAATTTCAAGATCTAATCAAGAATAAAAACAAAACCTGTAGTTTAACAATAGTAGATGACGTGAGGTTTATAACCTATCGTGTTGACATATTTCTATTTATGTGCTCATTCCAGTTAAAGTTGGCTTTACATATGAGTTCTTAGAGTTCTCAATTGGTTGCATATCAACTTGGTAGTAATGGCAGGCCCTTGAGCTGCCAGGTGGCAAGAATTTAAGATTGCACAAGTTCAGTCCATATGAATTTGGAATTGTCATTATCTTTGTCTTGTGACTATGGTTTTGAGAATTCACATGGATAAGAACACATATACCATTAAATATAAGTGTCATAAAGTTTCTCTCCGATTCATGAAAATGATGGTGAGGAAACACTTTCACTAAGTAGATTTTAGCTAGATATAAATTGTGATATGTGTGGTTAACCGACACACTAACATGGACTTGCAAGAAGTGGAAAAGGTCTAAACAATCGAGACTATGATTACGACATCTCCTTTTGAATGCTCTATAATGTTTGTTGTCAAGTCTTTGTGACTTTGTGCATAATCATTACAAGAGGATCAATGCATATAAGTTTAGAATCTAACAGATTTCAGTAAATGGCATGAATTTGGAATTCGTGCTTTTGTAGTAAGGAATTAGGAGTGTGAAATGAGAATCATTGGAATTCTGTTCAATCGATCTCTTTCACAAAGTAAAGATCATAGACAAACTTAGTTTGCATACTTGGTGTATGGCATAACTAGTGTTTAGGAAAAAAAACATAGTATACATGCTCGGAGCATGGGACAACTATTGTTTTTAATTCAAGTGTAAAGTTGATAGCTGAAACAATATGCAATGAATAATGTGTAATCATATGGTGATAAATAAAAGGTGTTTTATTTATATTCATAAGTTCTGAGACCATATTGGATTCAATTATTCTTGTGTTTCATTTTGCATGTTTTGACTTCAAGAATAACTAGGTTGTTCTTCCTGAATAATTAAGTTATTCAAACCATCCACAGTCAATAATACGTTGGAAGTAGGTATTAAGGCAAGCCTGTCATGAATTGGGTTTGTAGATGTCCAAGGTATGGGACATAGCCAAGAGGTGCTACAACATTCATGAGTGCTCATAAGTTTTGAGTATTGGATTCAACCCACGTTCATTTGAATCACTTCATGGATTTTATCATGAGTGATCATGAGATGATAATATCATATATTATTCAAACCTAGAGATATGAGTTGTTACTATGAGTTGGTTATACATTGATTGCACGAAAACGCATTGGTAACTTGATGTTATAAAACGTACCTTTGTGTATGATTCAACAAGTAGTAGAATAAGCCATATGAGTCGAAGATGATCCATTCCTTTTATCTTCGGGATAACAGTGATATCTATGGGCCCCTCGATGATTTGGTGATGACAAATGTAAGTGCCCGGCCGGGGCTGGACTGATTTGATTTGTTCAATTAGTCAGTCGTTATAAATTGTAAATCGGGAAACAACAGTGGATAGAGAGAATGATTATAATCCATGTCTCAGTCCATATGATATCTAGAATGGAGGAATATATGATCCCTTATCTAATGTACAAGTCATTGACAAAGGTCAAAGATCATCGGCAAGTTCAGAGTTCGACATAAGCTTTTAAGAGCTACGATTGCCAGTCGGTTCTTGAAGTCATACTTGCAATAATAGTTTTAGACTTATCCAAGTGGGAGACTGTTGGATTAATGTCTAAGTCCATAACTATAATTGGTAAGACTTGACCCGACTCGGCATGGTCCATTTGGGTTGCATGGCATCATGCATTTGGATAGACTAAAATTAGAGAAATAACGCTTAAGGTTTATTAATATATTATAAGTTCTAATATATTAATAAGATTATTTAATTAGTATTGATCAAGAATTAATCTATAATTAATTAAGTGATCAAAATAAGACTAATTAAATATATGGGTTGATTGTGTAAATCATCCATACTTGTATAGTGGGCTAATACTCCATGGATTATCAAGTTGGGCTAAAACCCATAAGATGCTCCATGGATGCTCCATGGTGTATGTGAACCCATGGATCCAAGGAAATGGAAAGCCATGAAAATTAGGGTTTACCCTAATTGTGACACTATATAAAGATCATATTCTTGGGAAAAATTGGCCACTATATCTGAGAGAAAGGGCTAGCCGATTTTCATGAAGTGTATATATTCTCTCAAGTCTTTCCAAGTTCATATGATGTTGTGTGAACTATTTGAGGTGTCACACTTGGGGCACTAGGCACTCAAGCTTCATGAAGACATTCTATATCAAAGAGGTATGTAATTCTAACTTGATATATTCATATGAATCAATCTTATTATTGATGATAATTGTTATCGAGATTTGAGAAAGCTAAGTTTGATTTGAGTAATTGAAGATTTAGAACATGAAGAGTAAATATTAATCATATCTCATATTGATAAAGACTGATTACAACATAAGCAGAAAAGAGATATCTGTTACGAAAAGTCTCCTTCTAGTTCTAACCTCAGTCTCTATTTATAGGGAACATGAGTGTACAAAAAATATACTAAGTCTTGACATTTAACTTCACATAAAGATGACTTAGTAAAATAACATAAAATGCGAAACTATACAAAACACTATATTCGACTTTTACAATTTTACATCTACATTCTCCCCCTTTGTAAACAGTCGAAGCTATTCATCCCATAAGCTTTTGAACAGCTGAGTGGATTGTCTTTCGCACTTCTCCATACCAGGAGATCACCTTCTTGAGATCTTTCTTGTCTCCTTCATTGTTCTTCTTGCAATTGTTCATACGAACAATAAAGTGCGTATATTGCGAAGAATTATATCTTTCCACCTCTGAGACTTTAAACAAGAACTTCTTAGGTTTCCCTTTTGTATCTCTTCCAGAAAACACCATGCTGAACGGTTTCAGACATATTTCTCCAACAACATATTTCAATAATGCTGATTGAGATAAAGTTTCTTCCCAAGGAACGTTTACTTCTCTTCCCAACACATTAGCCAGTTCTTCATCTGTAAGGGCCAAACAATCGAAGTAATTATCGATGTATGTCTTAAGATGTGCGAAACCTATCTTGAACACTTCAGTCTCAGAGCCTTTGAGATTATTTTCTTCCATATGCTTCAAAATCAGAGCCACTTGAATTAAATCATTGCAGTTCATCAGAGGAAAATCTGCTATAGTGAAGTCATACTGCTTGTTGTCTGCTCGGATAACAAAATAACGAATCTTTTGAAGCATGTCTTCAAACAATATGTCTTTCTTGATTGTCAGCACCTTTTTGATCTTCATTAAAGACCAAACTTCATCTGGATTCTTCCCCAAAACAGCATGAAATCTGATTTTCATGTGTATATAATCATCAGGATTATCAAACTTCTCACTAATCTTGTACTGAGCAGTGATGAATAGCATTTCATTTATTGGAAAATCCACTTGAAAATTGTCTGAATTCGCAATATCATAACTTCTCTTTGGCTTCTTCTCGAATTCGTACATTTCCCTCCCCACCACTTTTGACTCTATAGTTTCGTAAGAGTAAAGCTTCGCAGGATCTCCTTTGTTCATCGTGGGAGGATCACTTGCCCTCTGCCTCATGATGCTTTGTACTTGCCTCATCCTTTCCAACTCTGCTTCAGCCTCAGCTTTCTTCTCCTCCTTTGATTTTTCATATAAAATCCCTTTTCCTTTTCCCACCATATCTGTTTGAGGTTTTGAACTTGAACCTCCTTCTTTTTCTCCAATAACGATTTCTTTGGCAAGCATTTTTGTGGTTACTGTGGTTGAGGAAATCGGCTTCGTAAGTATGGGAAGAGTAGTTATAAGCTGAGTAGACATAACTTTTCCAACTGTCTTCGCATCTCCTCTTCTTTACTTAAACTTTTCTCTCCCCCTTGAACCCCTGTGAAAGCAGGTGGGGCACCCTTTGGTAGTAAAGAAGTAAAATTGGCGAGTGGAGCAAGAGCTTTCTGAATTACCTGTTCTAAAGTATTAATCTTTAGAGACAAGAACTCAGGAGTGAGAATTTGTGTAGTTGAAGATTGCGAAACCACCATTTTAAGCTCAGACACCAACTTGGTTAGCTGATCACGCTTCTCCTTTGTTTCTTCGTTATGGGCTTCAAGAATAGGAACATCAACAAACTTTTGTACTCTTGAAGAAACCTCCGCAATCTGCTTTTGAACTTCAGCATTTTGAGTATGAATATCCTGAAGCTCCTTCGCAAGTTCAGATTTCAACTCTTGAAGCTTATAGTTGACATCCTCCCGAACTTTCTTCACATCCTGTACAAAAAGAACATGACGTTCCTTTGCAACAGCTTTCAAATCCTTGACCACTGAAGAAAAATTGCTCCCTTGTGCTTGAATGCGAAGCTCATTATTCTTGTCAGATTGATCAACCTTCTCTATAATACGCTTCTCAGCACCTTTGATCATTACATCAATCTCCATTGCTGATATAGAAGACATCCTGCCGGAATCTGCTTGCGACTGAATAATAGCATTCAACTTCTGATTCAGGATTTTAAATTGTTTTCCTGTCATAAGCATATGATCAGGAATATCCTCCTCCTCTGAATCAAAATGAATGTCTTCAATTATCCCTCCAAAGGCACCTCCTTCAGCTTCATTATCAGATAAAGGTTGCGAAAGTTGAGGATTTTCGGGTGATTGAGATGGAAAAAGTGTTGTAAATGGGTTTTGAAGAGCATGATCAAAAATTGATGAAGTGGTGGATAAAGTTGTAAATGGAATTGATACAATTGGTAAAGAAATAGGTAAGGAGAATGGGATTGTGGTTGCAACACTCAGGATAGGTGCCCCCGTATCAGATACGTTGACAACCGTATCAGAAATAGGTACCTCCTCAGAAACTGATTTGGCAGTGACTATTTCGAGTGGTTTGGTGAGTGGTAAGGTGGTAGAGATTTGCGAAGTATGGATGATAGGTAATGAAACATTTACCGTAGATGTTACTGGTGGAGTTTCTGGTACTATTTCTTCATCAGATGATTCATTGCGAATCACCATCTTCCTTCTTTTGATGAGAGTACGTTGCATGTTCTTGGCAACATCTTCAGCTCTTTGCCTCTTCTTTCCTGGAGAAACCGGAGCTGGAATACTACGAATAGTAACGCCTTTACTTCTCACCTCGGCCTTGCGAATTTTCTTCAATACCCCAGACATAGAAGGTATTATTTCTTTCTTTGACTTAGATGAAGTTTCTTCAATCTGAATATCTTCATCTTGAACTTGTTGGGTAGATGAACCTTTCGCATCCTTCTTTATGCGCTTCTTCTTCTTTGACGGAGCAGCAACATCCAATAGTACTCCAGTCTGCTCTGATTGATCAACTGTTCGCAAATATCTCACCAAGACTTTGTGAGTTTGAGATACTTTGCGAAGCATCGCATCTGGAATGCGAGCCACATGAGTAAAGATTGCTTCATCATCTTCTACTGCCTTTGGAAACTGATACAAAGAAAATTTAGCAACTTCAACATCCTCCATTACTGGAATTGCTTCTTTTTCATAGACCTTCTCCAGAATCAAGCTCCAATATCTTGCACACGAAATCCCCTTTTCCGAATTTGTGTTTTCAAGACTCTTAACAAATTCCTTCCATAATTGGGTTGCATAATCAACGTTTATATCATAGTATATGCCCATAACCATGGCATATACTTCCATTCGTCCTCTATCCAATCCAACTGATCTTCCTGTAAGACATCTGAGAAAAATTCCAAATAAGAAATTCCATATGCACGGCAACCCAGACTTTCGAAAGTCACTGATCTTCTCAAGCTCTGGTTGATGACCCATCTCGTTGAACATGTGAATGATTTGAGAGTTAACAGGTTTGACAAATGGAGGGTTGTTTGGAATCTGCAAGAATTCAACAAACATCTTCTTGGACAGTTTGACCCATTTGTTGTTGATTAAGTTGAATGTTATCACATCCGCTGTATGATTTTATGATGCCGTTGAAGCTGCCAAGGATAACCATGTCATCGGAACAGAGAAGGAAATAAACATGGCAGTTGACAGAGGTGATCGTTTCAGGGCAACGATAAGCATCTTCAAGCCTTCAGGATAAGAAGATACATTTGGATCAACTTTATAGTTTGTGCTTTGGATTTTCATCAGGGATTGAGAAAGAACTTCATCAGTGTTGGATTGAGTGGCTACCATTTTTAGGGTTTGAAAAAGATGAAGTTTGATCAAGGTTGAAACTTTGGAGGTTTGTGAGAGTTCTGTTTGCGTAACCGTATATAGTGTTCTTGATCCCCCTTTTATAGGTTACTCAAATTGATTTGAAATTAAAGCAGGATGCATTTAATGTTATCCGATGTGGCACCTTGAAAATCGGATCATGACTGCAAAATATAACCATGCTTCAAAAAGTAACAGTCACATCTCCTTGAAAACCGGATAGAATACCAACCATCTTGAGTACATAGCCTGTCAAGTTTCCTGTTATAGAATCTGAACCGTTAAAACCCTTCGCATGGAGTCAAGGCTCTTTCACTTTTGGGATATAAAGTGAAGTCATATGCCAGATTTGCGAAATCATCAGTCTGAGTTGGTTTTACTCAGAACCTCAAGGATTTCGTGTGTGCATTGTGTCAACAGAATAAGATGAGAAACAAAAAATTTGGAATTTTGTGATGTCAAAAATTTAATTTGACATGAATGCAGTGAAACCCCAGACAAAGGTTGCTTCTTTAATCATCAAGAGAGATAATCAACAGCTTGTGTAGTTTCCCGTGAATTACAATCGAATACTTGTAGAGAAGTATCAAAGGGATTCTTTTAAAAGACATTTTGGATTGGTTTTAAATTTCATTACATATCAGCCTTAACATAAGGTGAGAAATTGTAAATGAAATTACTTGTTTGACCAGTGTAGTTAGTGACAAGTTGGCTTGTGAAAATATTTATCATGACTAGGATGTGCGAATGAAACTTACACATAAATCATATTCAAAAAAAAAATTGTTCTGGATCTTGTTGGGTAACAAACATTGTTAGTTGTGAATATTTGATCAAGACCACATATGCGAATTGAATATGATTTGAAGTTTCGAAATTTTTGATACTGCAACAAAGGTTTCGTAAAAATCTGGAACAAAGTTCCCCGTCAATTCCTTAAGGTTTATGATTTTTGGGTTTCACTTCCATCACGGACTCATGATGGTAGATCATAAACACAGACTTGTGATTTGTCTAGGTTTTGATTGGTTTGATCAAAGACCTCAAGGACAAATCTCTTCAAAAATTTGGAGTGTAAGAATTGTTTGGTATAAAAAGATTGGATAAGAATCGAAGTATACCTCTGTTATAATGGACAAAACAGAAAACTCTTAACTCATTTGAGAAGAGTAAGGTAGCTCTGTTGACTTATGTGAATATAAGCCTTTTTGGGAAGAAATTTTCATGTGATAATTTCATTAAGGCTTTCTTTTCACACATAGAGTCTTGTTGAGGCTTTTGGTCTACATACAACAGCATGCTTCTAGGGACATCCTAACTAGTTTGTAAAAGAAAATTAATACCTTCCCGTAGAAACACATAAGTATGACTTCTTCGCATTTTAGCCCTGTATTAAATTCTCAGCACACAAAGTTTAAAGAACAAAGAAAACAAAAATATTTTTGTGATTTTTGAATTTTTCAAAAGTAGAAACATAACAAAATAAAATCTTTTTGGATTTTTAATTTTTCAAAATTAAGAACATAACAAAATAAAATCTTTTGGATTTTTGATTTTTCAAAAGTTAAAAAAAATTCAAAATTAGTCGTAAACCTTACCTTAGTTGTTATGATCTTAGATGCGAAAAGATGTGGATGCGAAGCCATGCGAAGTCTCTGAACAAATTTGACTCATAACTGCTGAACCAGACTTTTAGGCATGAGTTTTTGAAATTGAATTCGCATTAATCATCCCCAAACCTGCTAAAATTCTAACAAATGATTTTTCATCAAGAGGTTTTGTAAAAATATCAGCAAGTTGTTAAGTTGTTTTAACAAAATGAATTTCAATATTCCCATCTTCCACATGATCTTTGATAAAATGATATCGAAGAGCAATGTGTTTTGTCTTTGAATGTTGTACTGGATTATGACAAATGCGAATTGCACTTTGCGAATCACAATACAAAGGAATATTTTTCATGTTTATTGCATAGTCACGAAGTTGACTCTGAATCCAAATAATTTGCAAAGTGCAAGCAGCAGCAGCAATGTATTCTGCCTCAGCGGTTGATATAGCCACACAAGTTTGTTTCTTTGATTGCCAACTCACCAACTTCTCATCCAATAGTTGACATCCACCACTCGTACTTTTCCTATCCAAAGTACATCCTCCTAGATCAGAATCTGAAAAAGTTTGAATGAAAAACCCCGTTTTTGTAGGATACCAAAGTCCTAAAGAAACTGTTCCCTTAAGATAGCGAAAAATATTTTTCACTGCAGTCAAATGAGGTTCTCTAGGATTAGCTTGATATCTAGCACAATTGCAAACCGAAAACATAATATCAGGTCTACTTGCAGTTAAGTACAATAAAGACCCTATCATGCTTCGATAAAGTGTTAAATCAACAGCAGGAGCATCTAACGAAGGAGTTAGTCTTGTTCCTACTACCATTGGTACTCTGAGTTTCGTGCTATTAGACATTCCAAACTTTTCAAGCAAGTTCTTCGTATATTTTTCTTGATTGATTAAGATTCCATCCCTGTTCTGTCTTATGTTTAAGCCAAGAAAATTATTAATTTTTCCCATCATGCTCATTTTAAACTGACTTTTCATTAGATTTTCAAATTCAATTGACAATGCTGGATCAGTTGAGCCAAAGATAATATCATCAACATAAATTTGAACAAGCATTAGATGACACCCAACTTTCTTGTGAAATAATGTGGGGTCAACTGATCCTTGTTTAAATTTAGATTGTTTCAAGAAATTTGTAAGTGTTGCGTACCAGGCTCTTGGTGCTTGTTTTAATCCGTATACAGCCTTATCTAGGATGTAAACATGAATAGGATGTTCATTGCTTATAAATCCTGGTGGTTGTTCAACATACACTGTTTCTTCTAGTTCTCCATTTAAGAATGCACATTTAACATCCATTTGATAAACATCAAAGTCTTTGTGAGCTGAATAGGCTAAAAATATGCGAACTGCTTCAAGTCTTGCAACAGGTGCAAATGTTTCTTCACAGTCTATCCCTTCTTGTTGCGAATAATCTTTAACCACTAGTCTAGCTTTATCTCGAATAATATTGCCATCTTTGTCGGTTTTGTTTTTAAAAATCCATTTTAATCCGACAATTGAAACATCAGAAGGTTTAGAAACTAATCTCCAAACCTTGTTTCGTTCAAATTCAGCCAGTTCAGATTGCATAGCAACAACCCAATCTGAGTGTTCCATAGCATCTTTTACTGTCTTTGGCTCTATTTTCGAAATAAAGACATTAAACCTACATAGTTCTTGGTTCGCATTCAGTACCTCATTTTTCGCACGAATTTGATCTCTAGTCAACACACCATCTTGTGGATTACCAATTACCTATTCTTTTGGATGATTTCTTGTCCATTTCTCAAGTGGTTGAAAATTAGGATCAAATTCTAATGGTGCATCTTCATACATATCTTCATTTTCAGATCCTGCAACAGAAAAGTTATCATTTAGTTCATCAAACTCATCATTTTCATCAAGATTAATTGTCTCTGTTTCATCATGCTCCCCCTCAACATGATCTTCATCTTGATGCTCCCCCTCAAAATGATGTTCCTGTTAATTCTGCGAATGCTCCCCCTCAACTTGATGTTCCTGTTGATTCTGCGAATGCTCCCCCTCAACTTGATGATTCATAATTTCACTCTCCCCCTTGAAAGTTGGCTGACTATCTTCATGAATACTCATATGTTCCTCCTCCATACGAATATCAGTCGTACTTTCACAAGATATCGATGTTGTATTTATTGTTGAATCATCAATATGTTTTGAGGATTCTGATGTTTGATTATCGGGAGCATTATTTTCTACGTCAATTGCGCTGTCAGGAATTCCGAAAATTAATTTATAATCAAAATCATTGATTTCAGAATTATCAATTTGAGTATTTGAATCCACAAGTATTGATTTATTTTCAAATTTACTATCCATTTGTTTAAGATAGTAATCATCAAACGTTAAATTGAAAGTTTCTTCAACTTTTCTAGTTCTTTTATTAAGCACTATGTATGCAACTGAATTCTGTGAATATCCTAAGAATA
Organism: Lactuca serriola; assembly: GCF_051521515.1. Lineage (NCBI taxonomy): Eukaryota > Viridiplantae > Streptophyta > Magnoliopsida > Asterales > Asteraceae > Lactuca > Lactuca serriola. The sequence goes on from NC_136410.1 coordinate 145,162,347, forward strand.
TGCCTTCATCAGCTTTAGCTTGGAACTTGGACAAATTATCTTTGAGATTCATGATAAAGCACCTGCAACCAAAAACATGAAAGAATTTTACATTAGGTTTCCGATTATTGATTATTTCATATGGAGTAACATTGAATCTTCGATGAATGAATGATCGATTCTGAGTAAAACATGCAGTGGACACTGCTTCTGCCCAAAGATATTGAGGTGGATTCGCATATGTTAACATGGTCCTGGCTGCTTCGCATAGAGATCGATTTCTTCTTTCAACAACACCATTTTGTTGTGGAGTATATGGTGATGAGAAATTATGCGAAATGCCTTTGCTTGTGAGAAAAATATCAAGAGTTTGATTTTTAAACTAAGAACCATTATCACTTTTAATTTTTCGTACATTCTTCTTCAGACTAAGTTCAATGTTTTTAATAAAATCAATCATCGTCTGAGAAACTTTAGATTTCAACCTGAGAAAAAACACCCATGTGAATCGAGAGAAATCATCTACAACAACTAAAATATACTGCTTTTTATTGATTGTTGCAACAGTCGACGGTCCACATAAGTCAATGTGAAGAAGTTCCAATGGTTCTACGATTTTTGAATCTATCAAAATCGGATGACCTTTTCGATGTTGTTTTCCTTGTTCGCAAGCTGCACACAAAGAATCATTGTCAAATTTTAGTACTGGTAACCCTCGAACTAAATCTTCAGTGACAAGTTTATTAATATTTCGAAAGTTCAAGTGTGACAATCTTCTATGCCAAAGCCAGCTGAGATCATTAGATGCTTTTGATAGTAAACACACAGCAGGTTTTCCCACAATTGGTTTGATGTCCAGTGTAAACATATCACCATATGTTTTGGATTTGAGAAGTATTTCATTTGACTTCGCATTTGAAATGATACTTCCTTCTTCATTAAATACAACTTGATTTCCAGTACCAACAACAAGTTGTGACACACTTATCAAATTATGTTGAAGTCCTTCAACATAAGCAACTCTGTTCACAGTAAATTTTCCATTTGTGACTTTCCCATAGCCTTTCACTTGACACTTGTGATTATTCCCAAATTTGACTACTCCAGCATTTTCCAAACTTCTATAATCTCGTAAGTTTTCCTTTCTTCCAGTCATATGACGAGAGCAACCACTATCAATATACCATTTAGAATCATATTGCTCGTCACACATCACCTGCATTTATTGAAAGAATTTAGGAACCCAAGAATTGTTGGGTCCATCATTAGTAGAATGAAACAAATTCTTGGAATTTAAAAACCATGTTTTCACTTTGTTTGTGACAGAATCCATTATATCAACATCATCAGATCTAGATATTGAGATATATTTATTCAATAGTTTTGGATTTCCATTGATTGTAATCTTATCCTTCACAACATTCGCATTTTTGATAATTGGTTTCCATTTTTGAACTGGAACTTGCGAATGATGAGATGATGAATTAGCAGTGGAAGAGTTATTTGCGAACTTGTCAAATGCATTCTTGATTTGTTGCTCTGAAAACTTCCCACTTTGATATTTTCTTCCTTTCCCTTCAAACCATCGATTGATTGTACTTACATCAGATTTTCCTTTTGTATATGAAACTTTGGTCTGTTTTGAAACTGAAGGATTTGGAAAATTTGGTAGTTTTGGTGAAAATTTTATTTTTGTTTGAGTTGAATCTGTCAAACTTGATGAAGTTTTCGTGAATTTGCCAACATTTTGTAACTTTTGATTATTTGCAAATTTTTGCGAAATCTCAAATTTTCGATTGTTGTCATATTTGCGAACATATGGACTTTTATCAACAAAATTTGTTTGTTTATTACTGCTCTGAAATTTAGATGATTTTGTTTTTGAAATTTGTTCTTTTTCATCTCTTGGTTTTTCATTTGACACAACTTGCCAAAAAACTGCTTTTCTTGCTTTTCTTTTTGAAACATTATTTTCTGTTGAATAATTTCCAACCATCAATTTGAATTCATGAGAATTTAATTTCACTTCAGCCTTTGATTTTTCAACTTTTTCAAAAATTTTGTTTGGTTTTTAACCTTTAACCACCCATTTTTGTAATGATTTTTTGTTTTTGAAACACATAAGAATTTTGAGTTAAATTGTTTTCTTCTGTGTTTTGATTTGCGAAAAAACCTTCTGTGGTTGACTTTAGATTATCTTTTTCAATCATTTTGTTGAATTCAGGATGAACTTTCTCAGCATTTCCAGTAGTGATAAAAACTTGATTTGGAAAAATGGTTTTATCAGTACATACAAAATTTGGATATACCACTGTGTTGGTTTCCAAATAATGTGCGCCTTTGTCATTTAAATTTTTGTCAAATTCTTTTGTATTTTCAAACACTTGATCAACCACAACTCGTTGAGGTGTTTCATTTGAATCTTTCTTTTCTTCTCTGTTTTCTTCATTATCATCAGATTTCTAGCTTTCAACTTCCACATTATCAAACTTACAATGTTGTGAAGTTAAAGGTTTATCAATTTCATCCTCTACTATCGAATCAACAATAATTTCTTTACCTTTAATCTTAGATGTGATATTAACAATTGACAATTGAGAACAATCTACCTCTTCTTCCTCTTCTATCTCACTGATTTCACTCACATTATCTGAATTTTCATCAATATCAGCATAATTGAATTGTGAGGCAAGAGTTGAATTTTCTGTTTTCTTTAAGATTTTCACTTGTTCACTCTTTGTCAAACTTTCATTGACAATGTTAACTAACTCATCAGCATTCAGAAATTCATCAATTTTGACAATACCATATGTATATCTATCATCAGGTATTTTGTCAAATTGAGCAATTGTACTTTCATAATCATAAGAAACAACATCAACTTTTTCACGTTCATATTCAAGAAAAGGTAACACTTTCCTATGTTGTTCTTTGCTAATGTCAGAAGGATGATGTAAAGCAGTTAATTTTGCATATAACCATTTGGCAGAATTACAATATATGTTCCTTTGTGCTAGCAACAACCTAACATCATTTGTAAGATTATTCCTATCACAATCTATATTTTTGATCTGCATTTCAAGTTTTTCTACTCTGCTCCTCTTTATTTCTAATTCTCTCTGTGTCTCACCTAGTTGCTTACTTAATTTTTGAGCTTCAGTACTAGCAGACACAATAACAGAATCAAAATAAGCCACAGTTTCATCAAATGAAACAATTTCAGCATCATAAGCAGATAAAGGAATATTAAAAGATTCAAGTATTGCACGTACCATGGTTGTCATGGGTGATTTGTCCGTGGATTTGGATACGAAGCACCTTCCTGAAATTTCCTCTTCGCAATCTTCAAAACTTGCGAACATTTCTCCATGTGTGGGATGCCTCATTTCCTCGTCATCAGATCCTGAAGACCAGATCTGATACGTACCACTTTCTTCATTATCAGTTTCACCTTTCGCAACCAAAGACACTCCTTTGGTCTTAGCACGTATCTCTTCAATCTTTTTAGAGTAGTATGCTTCATCTTTAACTTTTTCCTTCTTCTCTTCTTTCTTTCGCAACATGCAATCAGCTGCAAAACGATTCGCACCGTTGCAGTAGTGACAGTAAATTCCTGAATCACCTTTCAGCTTCTTCACTTCTTTCGCATCTTTTTGTTTCTCATCAGCTTTCTCCAATTTCTTCCTCTCCTCCCCTCTAGTTCTTGTGACTGCATTTTTCACATCGCTAGCCTTTCCTTTTGGATTAAAAGGCTTTTTGAAAAACTTCTTAACTATGTTGTTTGAATAGAATGCCACAGCTTCATCATCAGAGTTCATCAAAAATCCTTCTTCATCTGAACCATCTTTTTTATTAACATCAGTTTCTGATACCTTCGAAACAAGAGCCAAAGGACCTCCAATACTTTGTTTTGATTCTTCATACATTTCTGAAACCTCACATTCATGTGTTTTCAGTTGATTGTAGAGATCATTCAATTTAGTTGTATCAAAACTCTGTTGATTCTTAATCATCATGCTCACACTTCGCCATTCCTTGCGAAGACCCATAATGAAAGTTAAATTGAACTCCATGACAGACCTAGTGATTCCATACCTATTACAGCGAAACATAAGCTCATTCAGACGATCATAGTAATTTTCAAGAGTTTCTGCATCCTTTTGTCTGAATTCCTTCAGTTCAACTAGACATTGCTTCACAGAGTTCATCTTCGTCTTTTCGCTACCTTCATACTTCTCTTTTAGAGTGTTCCAAATTTCCTTGACTGTTTTACAACTACGGATGTAATTGTAAACCACAGGAGGTAGAGCACCTCTTAGTTCCCTCATGCACCACTTTTCATTATTCTTCAACCGTTTTTCTTGATCAGCAACTTCAGTAGAAGTAGTAGATGGACCAATTGGTTGAACATTAACAGGAGCTTGCACTGTTCCATCGATACAATTCCAAAGTTCTTCATCAATTCCATTTAAGTAATCTTCTATTCTATCAGCCCACTTATCATAGTATTCTGGAATTAACATCAGAATTAACATCGGAAGTCATTGTGTTCAAGTTGAAGTTCGCCATTGATGAACACAAAAATTTTCAGAAAGCTTGAAAAACTTAATGAAATAGAGAAATTGATCAATTGACTTGATCACAAATCACTAATCGATTACTTGACTTAACAATTCAAAGACAGAATCAATTCAAATCTGAAGATCAAATGTGATTTTCAAAACCAAAATGCGCGGAAAATTTTGAGTAAAGTTGCAACTCAAAAAGCAAATGATTCTAACACGAAAATCAGATCTAAGCAGTTTGAATCCTGCTCTGATACCAATTGATGAGAATTGTTATCGAGATTTGAGAAAGCTAAGTTTGATTTAGTAATTGAAGATTTAGAACACGAAGAGTAAATATTAATCAGATCTCATATTAATAAAGACTGATTACAACATAAGCAGAAAAGAGATATCTGTTACGAAAAGTCTCCTTCTACTTCTAACCTCAGTCCCTATTTATAGGGAACATGAGTGTACAAAAAATATACTAAGTCTAGACATTTAACTTCGCATAAAGATGACTTAGTAAAATAACATAAAATGCGAAACTATACAAAACACTATATTCGACTTTTACAATTTTACATCTACAATTATGCTAGTTAGGATGAATACCTTGGAAAGTTCATATTTGCCTGTATAATAGAGAAAACATAGATCCAAGGTATTTAGGGTTGCATGTACACTTAGGAGTGTTAGAATGCTCAAAACCGAACAGTTACATCTAGGGTTACACCATGTAAACCCTAATGTGACATGACTCTTCATTTCCATGACCCATGGGTTTGTAACTCCCATGGAGCATCCTATGGACCTTAGCCCAACTAGATAATCCATAGAGCATCTAGTCCACTATACAAGTATGGATGATTTACACAATCAACCCTTATATTTAATTTGTCTCCTTTTGAACACTTAGTTAATTCAAGATTAATTCTTGATCAATACTAATTAAATAATATTATTAATATATTAGAACTTATAATATATTAATAAACCATAAGTGTTATTTCTCTCATTTTAGTTTATCCAAATTCATGATGCCATGCAACCCAAATGGATCATGCCAAACCGGGTCAAGTACATACCATAAATAGTTATGGACTTAGACACCTTATCCAACAATATGTACGTGCCCTAAGTCTAGCAAAGTGAAATTTACAGCATGCACTTTCGCAGACCGAGCCCTCACTTGGTGGAACAACCAAGTCAAATCCCTAACTCTCCCGATAGCCAATGCTATGAGTTGGGATGATTTAAAAGAGCTAGTGCTACCAGAATATTGCTCGAGGGGCGAGATGAAAAAAATAGAGCAGGAGCTCTGGAGTCTGAATATGAAGGACACCGATATCGCTGCTTATACAGCTAGGTTTAGTGACCTAACTCTTATGTGCCTCGGGATGGTAATCCCGGAGAGTAAGAAGGTTTGGCACAGATACTAACAAACAGTGGCAGTCCATGTTGCTACCATTCCTGTTGTTGTTCCTGCTGCTCCAGCACCTCCTAACCGCTATGCTGGAAATCTACCAAAGTGCAACAAATGCAACTTCCACCACCACGGGCCCTGTTGGGAAATTCAATGCACCCACTGCAACAAGAAGGGGCATGCCGCCCACTTTTGTAAGACACTTGCACAACCTAATGCCCAGACCCTAGGAGCTAGAGTAGGCCAAGCATGTTATGGGTGTGGTGAAACTGAGCACTACAAGAGGGATTGCCCAAAAGCAAGAAATGCTGGCAACACAGGAAGAATGCTTGCAATGGGTTAGGAGGAAGAAGAACAGATCCCACGGTAGTAACGGGTACGTTCCTCCTCGATAACTCTTATGCATGAATCCTCTTTGATAGTTGTGCAGATAGGAGTTTCGTTAGTCATAAATTCAAAAACTTACTAAAAAACAAACCATAATCACTAAACGAAACATTCACTGTCGAGATGGCTAACGGGAAGAAAGAGAGCATTAACGACATATTCATAGGCTGTACCCTTACACTAAATGAATATTCTTTCCTAATCGACCTTATGTCGGTCTCTATAAAAAGCTTGGATGTCATCATCAGCATGGATTGGTTAAGTCCCCATCGCGCTGATATCCTTTTCTATGAAAAAGTCGTTCACCTCAATCTGCCAAATCAGGAAGCCCTTGTTATCTACGGTGACAAACTCAGTTCGAACCTTAGCATCATCTTGTGCATCAAAGCCCAAAAATACCTGCGAAAAGAGTGTCACGCATTCTTAGCGCATGTAGTTAATGAGAAAAAAGAAGTTAAAGACCTCGAGAGCATTCCCGAAGTCTGTGATTTTCCTGACATCTTTCCCAAAGATCTTCCAGGAGTTCCTCCTGAACGCCAACTCGAGTTCCGAATCGACTTGATTCCTGGAGCTACCCCTATAGTCAAATCCCCGTATCGCCTAGCACCGACAGAGATGCATGAATTATCCAGCCAATTAAACGAACTGCGCTGTAAGGGATTCATTCAACCGAGCTTCTCACCCTAGGCAAGTGCCTAACTTATGCCAAGTCACGGTAGAGTATCAAAAGCCCTCAGTTTTACTTCAACATCCAGAGTCACGGTAGCGTATCAGTCGAGTGCCTAACTTATGCCAAAGTCTCGGTAGACCCTTCGGTCCTAACTCAGTAAGCTCATAATAATAATACTCAGCATAAATCACAAAGACATAATGCAGAATATCACAATACACATGTAAGCACATAAGACATCTCGGTCACACAAAGATACCACTCATGGTAAGTATGGTGAGAACACTTACCTCGCAAGAAATCGGATAATCTCGAACTCAAATCACCGGTCTAGCCTCCGGCTAACACATACGACAATTATCCCTAATTAATCATAGCTCTCAAGATGCTAAACTAACCCTTCTACAAACTTACAGAAGGGCAAAAGACCATTTTACCCCTCAATGGCCTTAATAGTCCACAAATTGACCAAACCCTAAACGTCAACCAAAAGTCAATGCCAGCGAGTACGCTGCACGTACAAGATCTCTACGTTGGGTGTAATCTGATGCCATGCAGGCATCGGGAATTCACAACCCTACACTACGCGTACTGGGATTATGCTCGACGTACACCAAAATTTAGCTCTTTCTACTCTTTTGGTCTTAATCAGCAAAGACCTTGGCTCATATCACAAATCTAGACTCCCTAAAGGCTCTTACTCCATAAAGTCAGTGACTTTAAGCCTTTGCAAGGCTGATAAAGCCACAAACACCCAAAACTCTCATTCTTTTATCTCAAAATGCTCATATCTCATGCATGAGTTGATTCAAACATTCAAGTCTTGATATTTATGAAACTATTGTTGGATTAGCGTCTAAGTACATAACTATAATTGGTATGTACTTGACACGATTTGGCATGGTCCATTTGGGTTGCATGGCATCGGAAAAATTGGATAGATAAAATGAGAAAAAGGATACTAGTAATTTATATTGATATATTATAAATTCTAACATATTAATATGGAATCATATTATTTAATTAGTATTGATCAAGAATTAATTTAGAATTCATCTAGTGATAAAAAAAAGGAACTAATTAAATATGGACTCTTATATATAGGATGGGTCAAGTTCATTTAGGTTGGGCTAAGCTGTCGTGGATAGTCCATTGAGTGTTTAACCCATGGATCCTATGGAAATGAAAGGTCATGGGTATTAGGGTTTACATGAATGTAAACCTAATCCTCCACACTATATAAAGAGGTCCTTAGTTCATGAAATGGGTACTAGTGTATAGTATAGATGAGGGCAAAACCGGTTTGGTGCAAGTATCCTTATTCTCAAGTTATTCCAAGGGTTCTTGGTGTTGTGTGAACCATTTGAGGTGCAACACTTGGGGCACTAGGATCTTAAACGTTAAAGACTACTAGCTCCATCAAAAGTTATTTCATTCTACTAGATTCTTGTATTGTATATACTTCTTGTTATGCGAGTTAGGATGAAACCTTGGAATACTGAATATTTGCATGTATAATAGAGAAAACATGGATCGAAGGTCTATAGGGTTGCATGTACACTATAGGAGTGTTAGAATGCTCAAAACCCTTCAGTGGTATCAGCGCCTAGGATTGTTTTTAATTATACTTGATGTAAATTGCTGAAAAATGCTGAAAAAATCGATTTTCTGCTGTTCTGGACAGTGTACTCGCCAAGTCCACTTATGGACTCGCCGATTCCATGCATAAAATCATTCACCTTGTCGAGTTGGTTCATGCACTCGACGAGTTGGACCCCCAGACAACATATTTTCGAGTTTTTTGGCTGGAATTGGACTAGGAACATTACCCTACGCTGTTTTTGAACCTTTAAACCTATTTTTGACGTGGTAATGTTCATACTAATCCAATTTCATAGATAATTTTCAGTAGATTCATGTTTTGTATTAGTTTAATGGTTAAGCTAATTTCATGAAAATTGTTTGATTTGAATTATTTTGTTCTTATGAGTTGATTTAGATTAATAGAAAAGTTATGTAATAATATGTTTTCAGTCCAAGTTGATCTAAAAGTTGTTCATAATATATGTTTTGTATCTTGTCCTCAAGTTATATGAAAAATCCTATTTATGATTATTAAAACTCATAAGATTTCCATAAGTTATGAAAATAAAGAGTCTCACTTTTTAAATGTTTTAAAGTCTTCCATAACTTGTCCTCAAGTTATGGAACTTGAAGAATTTTTCATTAAAACTACTTTAAACATATAAGTATAATGATAAATATAAAGTAACTAAAACTTTTATAAATTCCTATCTATAGCTACTTTAGGAAAATGTGAATTTGGTGCTAACCCATGAAATTACACTTTGCACTTTGCTTAAGTCGGTAGTGGAGCGTGTGTGGTTAACCGACACACTATCTTGGATTTAACAAGGTAGCAAAAGGGTAACTTAATGTTAATCATAGGATCGGTGGAGCGCGTGTGTTTAACCGGAACATCGATTAAGTGATAAATATTAAGGGTACCAAGTATATTTGCATGGTTATTCACACATTGTTTGTGATCCTTGGCATCCCAGTCACAAATTTGAGAGGGCACAATCGAGATTGAAACATGACATTGAAAAGTTCAATGAATCTCAAAAGATCTAGAAGTTTCAAATCCGATTAAAACCTAATTAATTATTTCATTTTTCATGGTGGGAATTGGTAAATCGTCCTTCGCCTACCTTCAAATATTTTATAGCTTTGATTACAGCATCCTTCTTCCTAGTAATAAAATATTGTGTTGGGTCCTAGCCTTAATATTTCATATTGGTTGTTATATTAAGGACTTAAACCAACTAACTTGAATTTCTCCCATTGTAGATAAATACCCCACACTTGAATTTTGCTTGCCCCTAAGCAAAACTGAATTTTACCATACTAGCATTACATAAAATAATTCTAATCAAACCCAACCATTATGCCAAGATCACAACGCATGCATTTGTGTCTAAAATTTTTCCTAAGGACCCCTACTACTAAATACTCACAATCCTCATAAAGACTTGCTCACTTCTTTTGAACAACGCTCGTTTTATGCATCCCTCTGAATGCATCTGCATAAAACTTCTTAATCTCAAAGTATTTTTGGTCAAGCAACCCAAGCATATATAATCTACAAAATTACAACTTTTTTTTTCGATACCACTATGGAGCTCTTTTGGAATTCTTCACTTCTTTGATATTTCACCATCTTTTTAATTTTTGGTATCTTTACTTTTTTTTTCCAGAACTTTGATCTTTTGATCTTTTGATCTTCACTTTTGACTGCTCCAAAATTCTTACAACTTTTTCTTGTAATTCTCTCTTTCTTTCTTTCTTTCTTTCACATGTAACTCACTTTTTTTTTCACTCAAAACCTACATTCTTAAGCAGGGGCACTCAACTTCAACCTTTATTGGTTAAAGATAAAATTTTCCTAGATACATTTCTGGTACACGATGCTAAAAATATTGCATCCCTCAAACTAAGCGAGGTTATGTTTTTGTCCCATGATTTCACTAGAATAAAGGGGGCCACAAAAGCATTATAACGTGCATAAGCTCAATTAAACATTTGGGTCTTCAAAGAATCATCGAACATAATGCTAGCATGAACCCTAATTGCTTTTACCAAAATTTTCTAATTTAGCCCTAGCAATTTCTATGCAAAATTTTCAAAATTTAAGTAAAATTTTAACTAATGTAACCAACTTTCAAAATTTTCAAAATTTAACTAAAATTTTAATTAATGTAACCAACCCCCTACCCCACACTTAATTTATGCAATGCCCCCATTGCATATTACACATGATAAAAAAAATAAAAGGAAAGAGAGAATTGGAACAAACTCCCCTGGGATAGTAGTCGCGAGCTTGATCTTCTTCATGTAAAGCTCCAACTTCAGCTGACTTTGGCAAGGGAACAGCACATCCATGCCTTGGGCGTCAAATCTCGTGTGGTTGACAACTCTAAATATGTGGGAAAAAGTATCTTGGAATCGCCTAGAAATGGTCTTCAAAAATATAGCCAATTGTCGCCTTGAATTGAATCAAACCGTCGACTCAAAAATAAATGAATGAGCAACTCGTCGAGTTTTATGTGCAGACTCGCCGAGTTGAATCGTCATATGGGCAGAAATCGTGAATTTTCGCTGGAACTCGTCGAGTTATAAGGGTGCACTCGATGAGTTATCGGCTCTGATTGTGCAAATTCTTCTTTCTGCTTCATGTTTGTTTTTGAGGTCAAGGAGGGTATTAAGGTAATACACATCCTTATATTCTTCAATGACAAAACACTTTTTTAACCGTTAAAACCATCAGACTTATAAAATCACTCAAATCTTCTAATCTTGTCGTCTACGACTCGACCCTCACTTTATTTCCTCACGCCTTATTTGTTCATTCTATCCCTCATCCTATATTCTGAAAAGATCAAAAATAAATACCAAGTAATAAAAAAACATCAAAATAAAAATACTAAATTATCCCTAAATACTAGAAGTTTAGAAAGAAAAAGAAAAGAAAACTCTAATGGCGGGTTGCTCCCGCAAGCGCTTCTTTTTGTGCGAGTCTTTAGCTGGACTCCCAACTTAATAAACTTCTAATAAATTCGATGCCCATCCATCCATTGAATTAAATATTTTCTTTGGACCAATTTGTAAAATTCGACTCTTTGCTTCAAAAATTGTCCAAACGAGCTTGAATTCATAAAACCAAAGAATATTAACAAGGGTTGGAACCGGTTGGATACTAATCATAAATGGATCGTGATTTAGAACTTTCTCCAAAGTTGGAATCGTCACCCCATGCTTCGAAACAGAAACCAAAAGAACAGGGGACCATGTCGTGGTAATGGTCAAACCACGGGTTGGTTCCTACAATCCAGCATGTTTTCGTTCTTCATCCGACCTCTCTGCTAGCAACCTTTCCAGCTCCTCCAAACCTCTTTATGGATTAAATTCTTCAACTTGTAACTTTAGCTCTTGTGACTCAAATTGTTTTTGATCGTTAGACAAGATGTTATCTAACCATCTATCAAATTTCTTCAAATCTTCATCCAATCCACACTCCTCATCTTCTTGCTCAATTTCCTGTACTACTTGCTCAAGAAAAGTATCAAAAGCATTGAGATTTGGAAAATACATAATAAATAAAAATTAAACTATATATATATATATATATATATATATATATATATATATATATATATATATATATATATATGATAACAATTAGCAAATAAAATTAACTATTTAGAACCGTTCCCCGGTAACGACGCCAAAAACTAGATGTGTGTAAAACACAGTACTTAAAATCCTACTAACTTAAACACAAATACAAACACACGAAAGGCAGTGTACCTATTGATTAACAGTTTTGTTCAGATACGTAGGGTATCGAACACAGGGAACGGTACACAATTAAAATAAATGGTAATATTATCTAAATGAAACAAGTAATAGAAATGGGGTTTTTTTCTAGTTTTGCACGACTAGAAACTTAAACAATTAAACAATACTCAAACAAAGAAACTAACAGCTAAACAAACAAAAATCAACTAAATCCAATAATAGAATAGACTTATGTTTAGGTTTGAATCATTTATTCGTATGGTTGATTTTATGACGAGTGCAATGGATTAATTGGCATTGGCTACCGATAAGTGTGATTAAGTTCACGTTCGCTATTACTAATCCTTAGAAAACATATCAATTCAAGCAGTGATCAAGTGATTAAACTAATAGATTTTCTAGTTTATTAATTTGGGTTAAGTAAGACTTGTAATAAGTTAATCAAATATGCTAATTCAATTAACTCCTTGTTGATGGTTCGTCACACAAGCTCACACATTAACTTACCCATTTTCTTGTTAACCCTAGTTTCACATTCGTTATTCTTAGGCATATAACTATGTGTTCACATAAATTATATGAGATTAGCAATTAAGAGATGTCCATACAACTTAATTACTAATTAATTAACAGAAAATAGTTATTGTTAACATATAAGGTTCTTTAACAAGCTTAACAAAACAATATTACCAAATAAAATTAATACTAACCATAAAATCATACCACAATCATAAAATCATCTATCCTAAACAGAAGATAATAGTTTTAGCTCATGATTACAGTAAAACTAAGATGAAAAATGAAATCAAACAACTCAAACATAGTTCCACTTAAAGAATAAGTAAGAATGGACTTGAATTTGCCTTGATTCTTCTCAAAATTGGATCTAGGGTTGATTCTTTGGCTTCGAGCACCTTAGCAGGTCTTCTAATCACAGCTTTACCCCCAAGGGTTTCTCTCCATGCTAGGGTATCGATATGAAAGTCCCTTTATATAGATTTTCACAAAACAGAGGTGACTCGTCGAGTCCAGCGATCGACTTGGTGAGTCTGTCACTTAAAACCAGTGCACGACAAGTCAGCGCGTCCAGAATCGTGAAAGTTCTACGTGACTTGTCGAGTTTATGGCCTAATCGTCGAGTCCGTTTGGAATCAACATTTTCTCAAAACACGAAAGTCGTCTGAAATTGTGTCTAGTTTTCAGAACATTTTGAATCTCGTCAATCGAAGTTATGGTTAATCAGACATGGCCAAAACACTGAAGAGGGGTCAAGCTGTCCAGCAACATCCTTCTTTCTTCAAAATCCAAGATCCAAACTTCCAATCGCTAGTTCCACTTCCTTTTCCACCCGAGCATGTCATTGTTGCTGAAATATGAAATTCTAAACTAATTAAGAACCTTTTGTTCATTAAATGAGACAAAAACAACATAAATTGTTAAGATAATGCATGAATTTTATAACTAAATATGCCCATATCAAGATGTATGCTTCAGATAATTATGATCTTCCCAAATCTCTTGGAACAAGCTTTCCTAAAATATCGTGTTGGATCATATACTTATTGACAAGCCGAGAGAGTTGGGTGTCAAAGTCTTGAGGAAGGTGGTTGTTGATTAGGTTCTTCAATCACTTTGTATGTCACATAGTGAGTTACTTTAGGACTACTATTTGACAAACCATGACATGACCCTTAATGATATTCCTATTTTCTTGATTGGAAGATTGACTTCTCAAACTTCCATTAACATTGACAATGGTAACATTGGAAATCCAAAAAAGCTTTCTCTTCGCAATGGAAAGGGATCGACCATAGTCAACCTGGTTGACCAAATGGTAAAGAGAAAGGCTAAGTCTGATATAGTCCGGTGTACCATTACTAAAGAGCCCATATGTTTCTATTGCCAAAGGAAGGGGCATTGGTTGCGAAGTTGCCCTATTTACCTGAAATATCATGAGGATGGTAAAGTCAAAAAGTTTGACTCTACTTCAGGTAAGTCAACTATCTAACTATGTTAATTTCCTAAATGATGATTCTTAATACAAATTGTGACTCGGTTACATTTTGATGTTTGGCAGGATCAAGCAAAGGGAAGGAAACTTAAAGGAAGAGTATGTTGAATCTGATCGCGAAGATGGATCTCAATCGCATGGTTCGAAGATCGGATTCTTGAGCTACGACTTAAGAGTTATGATAGATTGATAAGAAATATGTAATATCATAGTTTTCATTTAAAGTTGCATTGTAAGGAAAAATTTCTTCTGCATTTTATAAATAAATAAAATTTTGTTTTACATTATTTTATATCTCCTTGCAATGACATTTATGGAAAATTGATATTTGTATGTTTCTAGCAATATTGGAAATATGAATTTGATTCTTTCTTTTGTGGTAGTGTCTAAATTTACCAAATAAGTAAAGATTCTCATCACCCAAGTTTCAATTGGATAGAAATTTGGGATCATGAAAGTTGTATTGTATGATGAATGAGAATTTTCATCTTTGGAAAATTAAGACTAACTCCTTGTTCACATGTATATGTGAGTCAAGTGATGGACTAAGGGATCGAGTACACATTCTTGTGCACTGGTCAAGTCCACCACAAAGATTGATAAGAGTATTCGTCATGAGTTACTAAAGTTTAGTAAACATGTTTATACTTACAAGTTTAAGTATAATTCTGAAACATTGGAAGAGTTACAATGTATGGTAGAACGAATGAAAAGAATCAAATTAGGCAGAAAGATAAAAGTTTCTCAAATTTGAAAAGATGGGAGAGTACTTTAGTATCATGTTTTATAATCATCTTAATGATTGTGAGACCATATCACAGTTCATCCTCTAAGTACATCTTAGTGCATTCTTATGGCTAAGAAGAGGAGTCATGAATTGTTGAAATGGTTAAATCAAGAAGATGACTCATACCTCGTTCCAAACAAGTCTTAGAGTCATACTCCAAGATTGTAACTTGAGTGACATATCTTAAACAAGGTTGATAACACTTATCAAATGTAAGAGTAAAATATGTTCTACTCTTGTACATTTGAAACTGGTAAGCAGTGATGTTTTGGATAAAACAAAGACCAATTAAGGCCAATTGTGTGAAGCGTTTATCTTGATAAGAATCCACACTATCTCTTGAATATTTGTTTGTCAACGAATGGGTCTTGGCAAGAGAGTCTTATATGTAAAGAGGACAGTGGGAGTCTAAAAGATCCTGAAAGAGTTCTAATATCTATTCAAGATTAAAACCTATAGTTTATCACTAGCACACGACTTGAGGTTTATAACCTATCATGTTTACATATTCCTATTTTCGTGCCCATTCTAGTTAAAGTTGACTATGCATCTGAGTTCTAGAAGTTCTCAATTGTTTGCATAACAACTTGGAAGCAATGACAGGCCCCTTGTGCTGCCAGGTGGCAAGAAGATAAGATTGCACAAGTTAAGTCCATAAGAGTTCAGATTTGTCACCAACCTTCTCTTGTGATTATGGTTTTGAAAAATCTACATGTATAGGAACATATATACCGTAGAAATCTAAGTGTCATAAGGTTTCTCTTCGATTCATGAAAATGATGGTGAGGAAATGCTTTCACTAAGTAGATTTTAAGTAGATAGCAGTTGTGATATTTGCATTCTCAAAGTCGTTAGTGGAGCGTGTGTAGTTAACTGACACACTAACATGGACTTGTGAGGAATAGAAAAGGTCTAAACAATTGAGACTATGATTACGGCATGCCTTTTCATAATTCTGAAATTGTTTAGAGGCACATGTGTGCTATCCAAGGAAAGGTGTATGCTTTTGATAAAGTTTTATCAAAGCAGCTCATATTAGAAATCTGAACTTTGGTAAGAAAGTCACTAAAGTATTGATTTCTAGAAGTCCAACTGATTTCTGAGTACATGTCAAAGCTAGTAGGAGCATAAGTGTTATGCTAATAATCATCATGTTAGTGAGAGCATGACAATTATAATAAGTGTTGCAAGTTAGCAATGTTAATTATAGAAAACAAAAGTCTCAATTGGGAGAAACTTGTTTTGCTATACTTAAGGGAGAGGAAATTGTACTTGATTTCCATTCTAAAAGCTTAGATTGAGATTTTAATCATCTTTAGTCAAGGATATATATATATATATATATATATATATATATATATATATATATATATATATATATATATATATATATATATGAATTTTGTGTTGGTATGGTTCAACATGAAGAAATTTTATATATATTGAGTTCTCAAAATCAATTATGATTACGACATCCCTCTTCATAGTCGAATTATGAAAACATGGCAAATTAAAAATATTGTAGCAAAAGACTGGTCTGGGATCATGTCATTATGTGAGAAATCATGAATTGTGTCCCATATGCTTCTGATATAGGATCGATTGCAATTGCTATAATATTCATCTGTTCTAAATTTTTCCAAATGCCTAGGGCCTTAAGAGGGAAAAAGTACTAGAACTGGATATGACTAATTTGATTAAGCAATTGTTGAGGACAATCTAAGGTTTACCAAAGATTGGTTGCTCAGGGACAGTTGGAAGTATGGTGTAAATTTTTGGAAAGGTCCATATTGACATATTCTGAAAATAGGTAGCTCTTGTTCAGAAGTGATAGTCAAAATGGAAATACGAAAATGTTTCCATAGGTGGAAGTTATTTATTAAATCTGTGTATTATTAGGAAACTTAATGCAAGAAGGATGTTCAAAGCAATGTACTTTGAATTTGAGACTTCGTTTCCATAGAATTGATCTCCATTGGAATACTGTGTAATGTCTGTTGCCAAGTCTTTGTGAATTTGTGCATAGTCATTACAAGAGGATTAATGCATATAAGCTTAAAATCTAACAGATTTCTGTAAATGGCAGGAATTTGGAATTCTTACATTTACTGTAAGGATTTGGGTTGGTGAAATGAGCATCATTAGAATCATGTTCAATTGGTCTATTTCACAAAGTAAGGAGCATAGAAAAATATAGTGTACATACTTGGTGTATAGCATAACTGTAGTTTGGATAAACATAGTGTGCATGCTTAGAGCATGGCATGACTTTTGTTTTGATTCAAGTATAAAGTTGATGATTTGAAACATTATGCAATGAATAATGTGTAATCAATATGGTGATAATTAAAAGGTGTTCTATTTATCTTCATAAGTTCTGAGACCATTTTGGATTCGATTATTCTTGTGTTTCACTTTGCATGTTTTGACTTCCAGAATAACTAGGTTATTCTTCCCGAATGACTAAGTTATTCAAATCATCCACAGTCGATAATATATGGGAAGTAGATACTAAGGCAAGACTTTCATGAAGATGGCTTGTAGATGACTAAGGTGTTAGACATAGCAAGAGTTGCTACAACATTCATGAGTGCTCATAAGTTCTGAGTATTGGATTAAACCCACGCTCATTTGACTCACTTCATGGATTTTATCATGAGTGATCATGAGATGAAAATATCTTATATTCTTCCAACTTAGAGATATGAGTTGTTGACTATGATTTGGTCATACATTGATTGTACGAAAACGCATTGGTAACTCTATGTTATAAAACGTGCATTTGTGTATGATTCAACAAGTAGTAGAACAAGCATATGATCTGAAGTTTATCCATTCCTTTTACACTTGGAGGGGTATAAGCGATACTTGTGGGCCCCTCGATGAATTATTGATGGCACCCGTAAGTACTTGGCCAAGCCTGGACTGATTTGATTTGTTCAATTAGCTAGTCGGTCGTCATAAATCGAAAATCAGGAAACAACAAATGGAAAGAGAGAATGATTATAATCCATGTATCAGTCCATATGATATCTAGAATGAAGGAATATATGATCCCTTATCTAATTGACAAGTCATTGACTAGGTCAGAGTTCGACAACGGCTTTAAGAGCTATGATTGCTAGTCGGGTTTTGGAGTCATACAAAATAATTGTTTTAGACTTATGCAAGTGGGAGACTGTTGGATTAGTGTCTAAGTCCATAACTATATTTGATATGTACTTGACCCGATTTAGCATGGTCCATTTAGGTTGCATGGCATCAGAACAATTGGAGAGACAAAATGAGAAAAAGCATATTAGTGATTTATATTAATATATTATAAGTTCTAATATATTAATTTGGAATCATATTATTTAATTAGTATTGATCAAGAATTAAATTAGAATTAATCTAGTGATCAAAAAGGAACTAATTAAATATGGACTCTTATATATAGGATAGGCCAAGTTCATTTAGGTTGGGCTAAGCTTACATGGATAGTCCATGGAGTGTTTAGCCCATGGATCCTATGGAAATGAAAGGTCATGGGTATTAGGGTTTACATGAATGTAACCCTAATCCACCACACTATATAAAGAGGTCCTTAGTTCATGAAATGGGCACTAGTGTAAAGTACACAAGAGGGCAAAACCGATTTGGTGCAAGTATCCTTATTCTCAAGTTATTCCAAGGGTTCATGGTGTTGTGTGAACCATTTGAGGTGCAAGACTTAAGGCACTAGGCTCTTAAAGGTTAAAGACTTCAAGCTCCATCAAAAGGTATGTCATTCTACTAGATTCTTGTATTGTATATACTTCTTGTTATGCTAGTTAGGATGAAACCTTAGATATTTAATATATCCATGTATAATAGTGAAAACATAGATCCAAGGTTTATAAGGTTGCATGTACACCATAAGAGTGTTAGAATGCTCAAAACCCTTCAACTATACCCCTAAAGAAACTCAAGGGAGCGGCTCATAATCACTGGAGCTCATTTTCTCATAAAGCATGCAACGTTGGGACCAAAACCCTAAAATGGTCTAACATGATGCCCAAAACAAAAGATTGAGAAAACTTTGAGCTTTATACCTCCAAATGAAGCTCCCAACATAGATATGATCAGATTTATAGCCTGGACTCCCACTCCTTCTTCTTCAAAGCTCCTTCTTCACTCCAGGAACACACAAAATCAATTAAATGCTCTCAAATGGACACACACAAGCTCAATAACGACAATTACAGTTTGAAAGGGTTGTTTGTTTGAGAATGGTGATCAGGAATGAGGCCATCATATCCTTTATTTAGGGACACACCCCAAATTAGAGTTTTCAATATGGGCCTAGTACACCCAGCGTACCCTCTGGTATGCCCAACATACTAGGTGGCTTCCGCGTCACAAACACGCATATGAGTACGTTGAGCGTACACTCACGTACACCCCGCGTACTCATTTACCACCTTTTCTCAATAAGGGATAAACTTGACAATTTACCAAAAGAACAAGGGCTTGTAACGTATACCTGGTCTTGGAATGTCACTACTCTCCCCACTAGAATCAGACTTCCCCCTCGTAGTCAGGCTCCAAAAATAACTTTGGATACTGCTCGCAAATCTTGGATTCCGGCTCCCAAGTGCATTCGGACCCCTTCCGATGTTGCCACTTGACTTGAAGCAGAGGCACCTCATTATTCCTTAGAACCTTCACCTTCTGATCCAATATTCCAATCCATGTCTCAATATAATTTAGACTCGCATCAACCTGAATGTGCTCTAATGGTACCACTAGCATCTCATTTCCTACACAGTTCCTAAGCTGGGACACGTGGAAGGTGTTATGAATCTGGCTCAACTCTGCTGGTAGCTCTAGCCAGTAGGCTACCCTACCTACTCTAGCAATCACTCTGAAAGGACCAATGTATCGGGGCCCCAACTTGCCCCGTTTCCTGAATCAGATCACCCCTTTCCATGGGGATACCTTTAGTGGGCAAAATCTCCAACCTGGAACTTTAGCTCGGATTATCGCCGATCCACATAACTCTTTTGGCGACTCTGGGATGTTAGTAACCTCTGTATGACCCGCTGAATTTGCTTGGTCATCTTCAGTACTATCTCAGTGCCACCCATCACTTGATGCCCTACCTCTCCCCAACAAGTGGGAGTCTGACACCTCCTCCCATATAGAAGCTCAAAGAGAGGAATACCAATACTCGAATGATGGTTGTTGTTGTAAGAAAAATCAACCAAGGGCAAATAAGTGTCCCATCTTCCTCTGAAGTCCATAACACATGCATAAAACATGTCCTCAAGTGTCTGAATCATCCACTCGCTCTTCCCGTCTATCTGTGGATGGTATACGGTACTGAAATGCAACCGAGTACCCAACTCCTCATGAAATTTCTTTCAGAACCTGGAAGTAAAGTGCACGTCTCGATTTGACACCATTGAGGTCGGTACTCCATGCCGAGTTACCACCTCTCTAACATAAACCTCGGCCAATCTCTCTACAGAAGAGCTCTCCCTTATAGTGAGGCAGTGGGCACTCTTCGTCAACCAGTACACAATCACCCATATCGCGTCAACCCCACGCGCAGTTGTTGGTAACTTGGTGTTGGTAACTTGGTGATAAAGTCCATATAAATCGGTTCCCACTTCCATTTGGGGAATTTCTAAAGGCTGCAAAGGACCATTTGGACGTTGTTACTCAACCTTAACCCGACGACATGTCAAACACCTCACTAAAACCCATGCGACGTCCCTCTTCATACAGGGCCACCAATAGTTTCTCTTCAAGTCAAAATACATCTTAGTGGCCCTAGGTGGGTCGAGAATCTCGATCTATGTGCCTCCTCCAATAATACATGGCGAGCTCCACTTGTATAGGGCACCCAAATATGCCCATGGAAATTCGTAAGTCCACGATTTTCCGTCACAAACTCGAAAACCTGCCCAACGACACGATCTCTCTTGCGGTTATCCGGTGTCACAGCCTCAACCTGAGCCTCTAGAATGGTATCTAAAACTGGAGTCATCACCATTATCCTCATACACACATCCCGGATCGGAGCACTCTCAGCTCTGCGACTCAAGGCATCGGCTACAACATTAGCCTTGCCTGGTGATATAAGATCTCACAATCGTAGTCCTTCACTACATCCAACCATCTCCTTTGTCTCATATTCAGGTTGGGCTGATCCATCAGGTACTTCGGGCTCTTATGGTTCGTATATACGGTACACCAGACACCATAGTAATAGTGGTGCCACATATTTAGGGCGAACACCATCGCCGCTGACTACAAATCATGGGTGGCATACCTCGTCTCATGAGGCTTCAGCTTCCTCGAAGCATATGCTATCATGTGACCCCTCTGCATCAACACTACACCCATCCCTGAAATAGACGCATAACAATAGACTACGAAGTCCTCCACTCCCTCCAGAAGGGCTAACACCGGAGCTTCGCACAATCTCTGTGACAACCCAAAATTTCTATCTTGTGGAACCATTCAATTCAATCAAAGTCAGTCTTGTTTCTGCTAACTTTTAGCACTGTTTAGAGTCTGTTTGAGTGTTCTAAAGCCTAGTACCATCAAGAGGTAATTATAGGAAGTATACTCTAGAATTCAATGTGCAACATTCAAGCCTCAAAACTCCAAGAATTGGAGTTTACCGCCATAAAATAGAGTTTACAGCCGTAAACTCTATGGTATATACATGACACTTAGTCATTTTTATTCACTTTTACCATTTCAAGCCAAAGAACTCATTCTCTCTCAAGTACCATCCGACTTCTCCCTTAGATCTTCAAGATTGTAAGTGTTTCTTCCTTTGATTTGTTGATATCCTTCTATATCTAGTGATTGTACATGATTTCATCCATGAAATCGCTTCATTTGGATAGATCTTCAAGTGTTCTTCATTTCTTCAAGAACACTTAGGTGTTTTGGGCCAAAAACACCTTCCTTTTGCTTTCAAATTGTAAGTTCCTACCACCTACACATGTTAATTAGTTTGGATGTTGATTTAAGGACTTGAAAACATCAAGAACTCAAGAACAAAAGGTGTTTACGGCCAAGGAAATCTCCTTGGGCCGTAAACACTAATTAGTGGTACAATGTTGCCACAACTCCTTCCTAATCCTTGGAACTAAGTCTAGGACACTTCAAGGAAGACCATAGGACCTTAACACACAAAATGGTACAAGTTACTACGAGTTTACGGCTGTAATTCATTGGGTCGTAAACCCATGGGCCGTAAACTCATGTGTATTACCATTTGGGTCGTAAACTCCTATGTGAGGCCCTACAACCCTTAGATGCAACCCTTTGTACTTCTAGCACTTGAATCAAAGTGTTTTCCATGTCCTAGGGTGTCTTTACTTACATAATTTGTTGTTTAAAACACTAATTAGATGCTTATATGTATCATTATATGATAAATAGGACCATGTGTCTGCTCAAGTCTTCACATGGCACTTAGCATCCTATACCACTCGTTCATCCAATCCACTCACTACAGGTGAGTTCATACCCCTTTATCTACCTTTTAAAATATTTTAAATGCTTTTATGGGGGGGGGATACCAGTTGAAACATTACAGTTATTATATCAATCACATGTGATTAGTAACTATCAAACAAATGGATTTGCTATACTTTTAGTTGTTTTATCAAACAAACAACTTTAAAATGTTTATCAAACTCTTTTACATGTTAAACTCTTTATCAAATTTGTTCTTATATGCCAAACCTTTTCTTTAAACTCTTTTAAACTTATATATTGTCAAAACAGTGTCTAATGCATATATAGTTATATAAGTAAGGTTGGAAAGACTTAGGATTGATAACTCACTTTATTTCCTGTTCCTTGTTTGGCTGTGGACTTAGATTACCATGTTGTTTGTCCGAGTGTCGTTTGATCCTTAGTTATATATTATGTATATATGTATACCACATAAAAGCTTTTGTCTCATTTGAATACACTAAGTTATACAAACAACTCTACTAGTAAACTATAATAGGTATAGTTTAGGAAGTCACTATTTACTATTTGTAGTACAATGAAACATACAAATAGTCAATTCATACAAGAGTCAATACATACTATAACGAGAAACAGATAGAGAATAATATAACGAGAAACAGATAGAGAATACTATAACAAGAAACAATACATACTATACACTATACAAGAGAACATACTATGATGAGAAACAAAGAGAACATACTACATACTAGACAGAGAGAACATACATTACACTAGTACATACAATACATATACAAGAATACTATAACATAAATGTGGGCCATGGTTTCGGGGCATGGCATCACTGTCATGGCTCATTTTGTATCCAACGTCTCCTGGAGGGAAAGAGTGAACGGTGACGCAAAAACTATATTTTTAGTTAATGATAGTCACACTTGGGAAAATACACACTTTTACAAGAAACAAACATACAGAACACTTGATGCCTTGGTAGAAGGTTACATTTAGTAGAAAATATAGGATTTTCTAGGAGATACAAACATTTACTACAAACATTTACAAACTTATACATCAACAACTAACAAATATTTACTACAAACATTTAGAAACTTATATATATATCAAAAACTAACAAACGTTTTCATACAAATAATGACACTAAAATGCTTATGAACTCACCAGCTTTAAAGGTGATCAACTCTTTCAAAATAACTTGTATTCTCAGGTCATCAGTAGACAGGTACCGATGCCAGGTTTTGAGAAGATGGAACTCGTTCAAGACTCATCTCTTATTTTGATTTACATTTTTGGTGTCTTATAAACTTCATAGAACACACTTGTATTAAATTATATTATTAATGCAATGGATGATGTTGTTGCTTGTTTACTATTATGCTTTGTTGTGATACTGTACATGACGTTGTCCGCCCCCGAACGTTTCTGTCGTTCCGGTATTGGGGTGTGACAGATTGGTATCAGAGCATTGTTTATAGTGAATTGAGTATATCAAACCATAAAAGATATACAAACTATAAACACAACGGGAGTAAAATACTCTGACCAAGAGTTTATCATTTTAAGTAATAAAATATTTAACCAAGTATACATACCTGCATTCATACTAAAATCAGTGTCACTAGGGCAGAACAAAAGTATTACGATTGTTGAACAACACAATGAGGTTTAGAGACATATAATCAAATCTGGGAGTGATATAGCCTGATCAACTATATTTTTCCGAGGAGTGACTAGCATGTGCCTAAGAATGGTTATGAGGTTGCAACAAGTCTAAAAACTTACCAACACTACTACAATGAAAACAAAAGAACAAAACATAAACCTAAAATACTATAGGAGTATTTTGTGTTACTATAATTACTTATTTGAGAACTAAAAAGGTCTTTATTAGTAGTTCAATAGTTGCTAAGTGGATACACTAAGGTTATAAGTGACTAGGATATCATAGACTTAGAATCTGTGATCTTTGCTTTACTTCTTGCTCCTTGTTTGGTTGTGGATTTTGAGTTAGGATCACTTATTCGAAGGTCTATCCTTTTTTGATTACATGTAACTAGTATGCACTATGCAAGCATTGAAGTAACTGATAAAGATCATATTATAATTATCTAATTAGTACGTTCATTAATTATTTCTTTTACCCCTTTTATCGCGTCGATATCCTGGCTGGATTCCATCCCCAGGGCGACCCGTACTTCCCTAACCAAAGTAACGGAGGATGGCTTGAAGCAGAGCCAAAAGAGGATCATTCAATCCCTTTGGATGATCACCTCGCAGAAGGCTTTTCAGATGTTTCTGACTCCAAACCAAAAATCAACAACCTACCCCCAGTGGCTCAAATCCTGAACCCTAACCCCCGACTAATATTTCAAGGTCCCACACCTCTGTAGGCAACAAACTTGAATAGATGGAGCCATGAACATGGTCAACCCTTACCGCACAACGGAGATCAAAGCTTCTATGACTTGAGCGAGGGAGGCTCAGCAGACAAAGTCCTGCCTATCCTGCTCCGCAGGATTGCCCGTAGTGATGACCAGGGTAGAGCGGCAATCAACCGAATCATGGAATTCGATGCCGATGCGGGAGTCAATACCGTACGCATTCGCCATCTGGAGTCTGCTTATGAAAGGAGTCAGAATCAGAATGCGGCCATGCAGAGAGATCTTACTGCAACCCAAGCTGAAGTCAGGGAACTTCGAGCTTGACAGGCAATGTCTGAAAGGCACATGAGAGACATGGAGCGTCGTCTTTTAGAATCAAGGACTCATTCTAGTGGTTCTACTTGTAGATAGATCCTACTCAACTTTCTCTTTTGGATATAACATAGTCTATAAAAACTCTAGTTAAATTTCCTATCTAGGATAAGACTTCAAATCTGTTAAGTCTTGTTAGGGAGTAGTTCTGTCAAAGTTTTCCCATCTTGGTTCGATGTAAGACCTACTTCTAGGTCATTTTTCCCAAACTTTTTACATGTATGTCACACCCCAAAACCGGAACGGCGGAAACGTTATGGGGTGGATGACGTCATGTCAAGTATCACAACACATGCATTATAGTAATCAAAGTACAACAAAACATTGCATTAATAGTAATAGTTTTACATGGTTTACTTTACAATACATCAAGGTAATACAAGTAATAATATGTATGCAGCTAGGTACTAAACTATCTTCATCAAATGCTCCGGAGATGTACCTGTCTAATGCTAACCTGAGAATACAAGTTATTTGAAAAAGCGAGTATCAACATTTTTACAAATGCTGGTGAATTCATAAACATTTAGTGACATTTTATTGAAATAACTTTATATAAGTAGTAGTTTTCAAGTATACAGTGAAATAGTGTCCTTTCCAGAAAATCCTATATTTTCTATTTAAAATGCAGTCTTCTACCAAGACTGGTCAGAGTTATGTGGAAAAATTAGTTTTCCCTTAAACACTTTGATTTTTAAAAATTTGGAATTTTCTTTTTAAGAAAGTCGGAGAATATCAGGGAAAATAACATATGCCTCAGCAGTGAGGACTGCTGACTAAGGATAAAGGAATCATAGACTCCAGGAGAGTATCGAATGAATGACACGCCTGGCTCAGTCTAATAGAAAGAGACCCAGACCCCGGACGGTACCAAATGAAAGGTACATCTAGTAAGGTCTAAAACAATGAACACAGACCCCAGACAGTACCAAATGAAAGGTACATCTAGTAAGGTCTAAAACAGTGAATACAGTGAATGCAGTGAATACAGTGAATACAGTGAATACAGTGAATACAGTGAATACAGACCCCAGACAGTATCAAATGAATGATACGTCTAGCAAGATCTAAAACGGTGTGACTCCGAGAGTGGGTTCCAGCATACGTTGTAAATTGCTGGTGAAAAACCATTACCTTAAGGCCATGAATTATAAGGTAACCTGGGATACTCATAACCATACTAATCGACACTAGAGTACCTGAAGCCCTACAAGCGTCTAGAGAATATGACATTTTTCACCCCTTGGATTGGTAGGCCGTGGACTGTAGGTAGCAGTCAGGGTGCGGGGGTGTCAATCTCGTATAGATCTATACACACAATTTCTGCTCTCCCTACAGGAGACTCTGGTTACCAACTAGACGACGAAGAAGGCCGTGTCCCGAAGATGCATCCCAAATAGTGGGTAGTGTGTTTCCAATAAAGTGTTGAACTAGAGGTAGAGACTCATAACTGAATTGACTAAAGTAACCCTATATGTCTATGCTTGTGTACATAATATATAACTAATGAATCAAACGACCTTCGGATGAACATCCGATCCCACCAGACCACATCTCAACGAAGAAAAGGAAATAGGGCGGACAAGCCTTCCTAAGTCCTTCAATCATTACTTATATGCATCTAAACAAGCACAAACATACCTCTAACTACGCTTGAGTGTGTAACAAGTGGAATCATATCGTGAAGTATAACCGAATCATATGGAATAACCGGATCATGATGTATAAACGTACAGTGTGGAATAACCGAATCATGAAGTATAAGCGTTAACCAATATAAGTGTATCACGAAGTGGAAGCGACAACAGGTGAAGTAAGAGCATCTAACATGTATAAGTTACTACAAGTATAAGCGAAGTAGAGGCAATAACAGGTATAAACTCATCACGAAGTGAAAGCATTATCAAGTAGGAACTTTAACTAAGAATGAGTATCAAAACATTGAAGAAAACCTTTATTCTTGAGAAAAATCGCGACAGGGTATTCTTTTGTAAAATAAGTTGGAAAACCTTTAGAAATTCTTTGGGAACTTTTCATAAACCAGTTTAGAATGAACTTTGATAAAACAGTATAAGTAAGAGTGTTGAACAAGTGAAAAACCTTTTGGAAAACCATTTATAGTATCCTACTTGGTAAAACAGTTTATAGTGTGGTAAATACTTGTGCATGCGGGTTATCAATCACATGTGATTGATATGATAACTGGCATGTTTAACTTGTATTCCCCCCTATAAAACATGTAAAAACATTTAAAAGGTTCATTGAGGGGTATGAACTCACCTGGTGTAAGTGGATCCGACGTAGGCGCCGGTTGGGTACTTGGTGTCAAGTAAAGACTTGGACACACCTAGTGACCTATTAACATATGATAACATATGTTTACATACAATTAGTATATATAATACCAATTAAACAAGTATACGCATCCTAAAGAGCGGAAAACACTTGGTTAAGTGTTTGGGGTGTCCCGGGTAACATTTAAGGGCTTGAATGACTTAGGAATGGAGTTTACTCTCCAAGAGTAAACTCTATACACTTAGTTTACGGCCCTGGGATAACTCCCATGAGTTTACGGCCGTAAACTCATGGTGAGAGTGTTCTAGGATGTGTAAAGTCTTAATATCGATCGTGGAATTTTGCTAGGTCCAAATCTAACTTGTATGAATTGATTTAAGGCTTCACATGGACCATTGGGGAGTTTACGGCCCTAAGAAAGGGAGATTACGGCCGTAAGCTCCTATACACTCTTTCTTTTGGTGTTTTAAGGGTTTAAGTGGTAGAGTGTAAATTCCTAAGCATTTTTCCATGTCAAATGGGGAGTTTAGGGCACCAAATAACCCCTTTGTAGGAGTTTACGGCCCAGGTACCCTTCCATGAGGGGTTTACGGTCGTGAACTCCTTATGGAGTTGTTTTAATTGCATTTAAGGTCCCTAGCTTGTTATTGGTCGTTTCTAGAATTTAGTCCAAGGCCATTGGTGTGTTTAAGGGAATTTTTAACACACAAATATGAGTTTACTCCCCATGAAGAGGAGTTTACGGCCCAAGCATGTTCTTGGGCAGTAAACGCATGTTTACTTCCCTAAATGCTAGTTCAAGGTGTTGTAATTCCGATTCCATAAACCTACAAGTCATATCTAAGCCTTAGGGACAATTTGGAGGGGTTTTGGGGCTTAAAAACCCCATTAAATGGTGTTTACGGCCCAAGAGTGTTCTTGGGCCGTAAACGCATGATTTTGTCCTTATTTTATGTTTTAAACTCGAATTTGTACGCTAGATAAGTTATACAACGAGTTAGGATAGTTTACCTACTCGTTTGGGGCTGGAAACGGACGATTTTTGGCTCGGAAATTTTTTGTAGAGAGAGAGAGTAAAAAGATGGAAATGGCGTTTACTCTCCCTTATATAGGGGTTGGAGTTGGGGCTCAGTGGAAATCTACCCGATACTGTCGTTATACGGGGCTTTTGGTCGCACCTGATTTAGTGGACGTAATAATAAAAACTAACTTTTTCCAATTAAATGGAAATGCAACTTATGTGTTTTTATTTACTTTATTATGACTATAACGACATAATATAAATAAATAAATAAAACATTTATTTATTTTGTGACCTCTAGTTAACGGAACTTTTATAAAATGGAATATTCCGTTAACGGTAACGGGGTGATGTAACGGTATAAACTTTGGGTTGTCACATCATCCCCCCGTTAGAGGGAATTTCGTCCCGAAATTCAGATCTAGGCAAGGAATTAGGTATGAATGACCGAGTAGAGGCAGGAGGGTACTTCCTATTCTGTTTGTCCTCGCATTCCCCTGTGAATCTTTGGTCTGTGTTTGTCATTCCAACAAACCTTCACCTACGGGATGCGGATTCCGTCTCGTGTAGTTAGTGGGTTCCGACTGGCGTATCTACGAGGTTATGGTTCTCAATGGTCTCTATCAAGATGAGTGGGATACGAAGAGTGACGTTGGGTAAACACTGATCAAGTCTAAGAAGTGCATCGTTCGGGCGTGAAACTTGTGGAATATCCGAAAGTAGTAGTGGTCTGAAAAGAGTTTGACCAAATCTCCGTAAAGGATCTCGGCTGGTCCTAAGCTCTCGGAAGGGTAGAGCTTTTCAGTACTTAGAAGATAGTGTACTTCTATGGCAAGATCATCACTGGCGTAACCGCCATTCCGAAGTTCCTAACGTTCTCACTTGTACTGGTAGTGTAATCCTTCAGGTTGGTTCTTAGGAATCTTGGGTTGTCTTTGGTTTCATGTTTCCTGTCAATTGGCTTGTAGAGGCTTTCTAGATCATCGGATGGGTTGTGTGTCTACAGTATCTTTTTGTGGTAGAGTGGCTATCTCAATCTTGTGCAAAGTGAACCTGCACGAATGAATCTTGAGATACGGAAACCCTCCGGGTCGGGGAGATAGGGTTTCACGAGACGAGTGTTGGACTACCTCGGGAGGTGGTTCTACTATTTCTGCGTGAGATAGTATTCATGGAACACCTAGTAGTCCAATGAATCTCTAAGACTTTGGTTTATTCTAGTGCAGAAAGCACATGCTCCTGCATAACCCCTCGACTAACACCAAGGCTGGTGTCAAGTCTATAATCTCTTCGGAATCTGGGTCATGAGGCTTAACGCAACTACTTTCGCACTTTGATCAAGTATTCTTGGCCGTGGAGGTTATCCTTTGGTTCTCGGTATTCTAGTGTTTACTTCGGAGAATGAAGTCTATCGTCTACAAGGCGGCGGTGACTTCCTCCATGCGAGAGGGCGGAGGATCTTAGGCACTACTCATCGATAACGGGGTGAACGAAGTGCCTGAGTAGTGCGAGCATCTACTGTAGCTACTCTTCCGAAGGTTCTGAGTTTTCTCGGTCTAGGTCAGATCTAGTGAGTATAGGTTCCCATCATTCGGAACTTTAATCTCTTTTGCTAACTGAGGGTGTTAGCTACTATGTGGGCTTAACCGGTATGACAACAAATTTCGGATTTGTGGTCATTACAGTAGCTCAACCCGCAGTGGTTCTCTTGACTCCAGCTCCTATTTTATGGAATAGGATGAAGGGCTTTACTATGAGGTTCGTCGCAGAGCTCATACTTGGCTTAACCACTAATACTTGGTGTATGCAAGCAGTATGTAATTGAGGTCGGTAGGATGTTCAGTTGTGCGACTCCACCCCAGACCCACAACCCAACGAGGAACAGGGAGTAGGGAGGAAGCACACATCTTAAATCTTTTTTATCTCAACTATATACCACCTCCATGCATATACCTGGTTATAGTGGTCAGTCCCATGAGTTCTATCCTCTGGGTTCATGAACCTAGTGTGCGAGGTGCAAAGGGTCTTTCTGGGAGATCTACGGAGTATGCTTCGGATGGTTATTGTCTTCTAGAGTATCTGCAGTGTCTTTCGCTTCGGTTTCCATACGACTAAGAGGGGTTGGTCAACAACGCGTGGTACCCTTCTCTCGGGTACTTCGGAAGGTTTGATATAAGAGGGACGACTGACGGATCATATTAGGTTTGATTATTTGTATTATGTTTAGGTTCGGAAGAACCTTTATTTGCTGACATGGCTACAGAGAAAGGTCTTTTTACACAGCACTAGGGATGTACACATGGTTGCACTACGTCAAACCATGATTGATAGAGTCGTCGAAATTTGCATACTTCGACATGACATAAAATGAAGATCGATATAGTCATGCACCGAATAGGCACACAAGTTCTAGGCGTCTAGGGTTTCGTCCTGTGTAGCACTTTCGCAGATACCTGGACCGATAGAGTCAACGCGAAACTATAAAGTGTTCTAAGTGTTTCTGAGTAGAGTATCTTTTCATGAATGGATTCTCACGAGGCATTTCTATAATCGCCTAACATATACTAGTCATGTATAATTAAGGTGGGGAGGACTGTTGATTGAGCGACTCCGCCCTAAATCCACAACCAAACGAGGAACAGGAAATGAGGCGGCATTCACTCACTCTAGGTCTATCCATCTTAACTATACATGGCCGTAACGTATATGTTTAGCCATTATAGTTTTACCTGCTGAATTTTAAATTTTATAACAGTGCTGCGACTTTCGCCTAAATGGGGAAGTATTTACATTTGAATTAGCCTTTTAATGTTTTCAGTTTAGTTATCTGAGATCGAGAGACGTACCAAAATATATCGGGGTCCTTGATGCTTCTCCTAAGCAGTAGAGTTAGGCTCCTCCTGTGTCCTTGTTGTTTCCTTCATTTGGGTAATCTCTTTTGAAGTGTCCAATCTCACCACATAGTCGGCAACTGGATTGGCCGCCACATTAGTGGTTGATGCAATACGCTCCACCGGAGTTCTGCATACGCGAGCAGTATGCCCCTTCATGTGGCACCTAGCACAATAGAGTTCCCGACAACCACCATGATGGTGGTAACTGCACTTGTTGCAATGGGGAAGGTTTCCTAGGTATGGTCTTCTTCAAGTCAGGAGGGAAGGATTAACAGGGGTATTGACTGCCTCAGCTCGTTGCCCTTTGGAAGGTCCTTGAGCCGAGGTGCCTCCCTCCTCGATCTTGAGTTTTCTCTTTAGTGGATTCGGTTGAGGTTCTTGGGTGGCAGGGTATGCAGGGGTTGGCTGTTGCTGTCCATTTCTAGGATCGGAATTCCCGATAGGGCCCTTGCTATCATTGGCGTTGTTAGCATTCAGGTGAGCCATGACAGCTGCTACGGCTGCCGAGACTGCAGCTTGGAACGTAGCTTCGTTGAATAAGAGAGTAGGTTTCTTGCTTGCGGACTGGTTGCGCTTCTTCGGTGGCATGGTTTTTCCTACACGGAAAGGAATATAAGATGATGAGAGATGATGTCTAGCCGTGGACATAGTTGTCCTGACTATATTAGGCATAAACTTTCCCATGCCTCGGATGTTGGTTGTCTGAGTGTCGACCTACATCCCTATGTTGTAGTCCTGGTGTGCAAGGTAGGGGTATAAGTATTGGAAAAAGGCCATAAGATGCGAGTCATTCCTACTAAGTTACCTTTATACTGGGAAAGGTTTCACTCTCCGGCCTGGAGAGATTTGAGAACAGTTCGGAACGAAACTACGGAAATAGAGGCTCACAAAGGCTTATGGCTAAACTCTCTCAATGGAGGTGCGGGGATCCGCTCTAATCGTGTTACTGGCAACGGAAAACGACGATTGTCCTAACACATAGCGTGAGTAGTGTAACCACTAACTCACTAAATTGTATTATTTTATGGGTGTATTAGCGTGACGAACACGAGGAAAAGACACTTCTCGGGCTCCATGTATTGGCTCCCTCTATCTGCCTCGTATCTTTGATTGGTATCGGTGTTGGTTTTCTTCGGGTAGTTACCTAGGGTTCGCTTCTCGTATGGACACATTGAATTTCTACTTCGCCTTACTTCCGAATCCGACTCCGGGTGTCATCACTTCATGATGGATGACTGGAAATTTCGGAAATTTAGGCAAACTCCTCACCGATGTCCCTAAAAAGATATAGGCACTTGGTGAATTCAATAGTCTCGACCCAGTTCATTTATTTCCGAAGAGGAAATCTTCTCAATGAACCTCCTCTGGGTCTGAATCAACTCTTCTGCCAGGTACTGAAGTGGGTAAGGTTTTCTACTGGGTTCGTGCGAGAATGGAAATGTCTAAAGAATCCTAAGAGATTATTAACATTTCACTGGATGATCCATATCGAGTCCTGCTACAATTACACAGGGTATACAAATCATATATAGCTTAGATCCGATAGGCCTTCGAATATGTGATACTACTCTATATCCACATCCCAACGAGAAAAAGGAAGTAGAGCGAAACCACACATTCTTAGCCTATGGGATCCTTATTATATATAACCTTGGGAGTATACCCTCTGTAGTTGTAGGTATATCAATAAGGATCTTTTTAGTTCTTCACACATGGTTG
The DNA here is from genome assembly GCF_051521515.1 of Lactuca serriola. Taxonomy (NCBI): domain Eukaryota; kingdom Viridiplantae; phylum Streptophyta; class Magnoliopsida; order Asterales; family Asteraceae; genus Lactuca; species Lactuca serriola. The sequence continues at coordinate 145,195,679 of NC_136410.1, forward strand.
TTTATGAATCCTAAAATACCCCTATGGTATTTTTATTTCTTGTTTGTTACTTATCTTCTGAATAAAATTCTGGGATTAATGTGAGTCTTTTAGTGTTCTAAAATACTCCTATAGTATTTTAACTTTATGTTTGGCTCTAGCATTCCTAGTTGGTAAGTTTCAGACCTGTTGTACACCACTATCACTCCCAAGCACATGTTCATCACATCTCGAATAAATGTAGTTGATCAGGTTACATTTATTCCAGCTTACGATTACATAACTGCCCAGGTTTGACGGTAATGCTCAACATCCGAAGACTTTTATTATTGTTCTTCTTGTGATACTTGTGTTCGAGTGTTTAGGTTCTGGATGTTCTTATACTTTGGTAAAATATGGTTATATTTTAAAGTATAATTCTTGGTCAGAGTGTTTTATTCCCATGTATTTATAGGTTGTATATCTTTTATGAATTGATATACTTAGCTCACTATAAACAATGCTCTAATACCAATCTGTCACACCCCAAAACCGGAACGGCGGAAACGTTCTGGGGTGGATGACATCATGTCAAGTATCACAACACATGCATTATAGTAATCAAAGTACAAAAAAATATTTCATTAATAGTAATAGTTTTACATGGTTTACTTTTCAATACATCAACGTAATGCAAGTAATAATATGTGTGCAGCTAGGTACTAAACTATCTTCATCAAATGCTCCAGGGATGTACCTGTCTAATGCTGACTTGAGAATACAAGTTATTTGAAAAAGCGAGTATCAGCATTTTTACAAATGCTAGTGAGTTCATAAGCATTTAGTGACATTTTATTCAAATAACTTTATATAAGTAGTAGTTTTCAAGTATACAGTGAAATAGTGTCCTTTCCAGAAAATCCTATATTTTCTATTTAAAATGCAGTCTTCTACCAAGACTGGTCAGAGTTATGTGGTAAAAGTAGTTTTCCCTTGAACACTTTGATTTTTAAAAATTCGGAATTCGCTTTTTAAGAAAGTCGGAGAATATCAGGGAAAATAACATATGCCTCAGCAGTGAGGACTGCTGACTAAGGCTAAAGGAATCATAGACTCCAGGAGAGTATCGAATGAACGACACGCCTGGCTCAGTCTAACAGAAAGAGACCCAGACCCCAGACGGTACCAAATGAAAGGTACAGCTAGTAAGGTCTAAAAAAGTGAACACAGACCCCAGACAGTATCAAATTAAAGGTACAGCTAGTAAGGTCTAAAACAGTGAATACAGTTAATACAGTGAATAAAGTGAATGCAGTGAATACAGTATATACAATGAATACAGTGAATGTAGTGAATACAGTGAATACAGACCCCAGACAGTATCAAATGAATGATACGTCTAGCAAGGTCTAAAACAGTGTGACTCCGAGAGTGGGTTCCAGCATACAGTGTAAATTGCTGGTGAAAAACCATTACCTTAAGGCCATGAATTATAAGGTAACCAGGGATACTCGTAACCATGCTAACCAACACTAGAGTACCTGACGCCCTAGAATCATCTAGAGAATATGACATTTGTCACCCCTTGGCTTGGTAGGCCGTGGACTGTAGCTAGCAGTCAGGGTGCGGAGGTGTCAATCCCGTATAGATCTATACACACAATGTCTGGTCTCCCTACAGGAGACTCTGGTTACCAACTAGAAGACGGAGAAGGCCGTGTCCCAAAGATGCATCCCAAATAGTGGGTAGTGTGTTTCCAATACAGTGTTGAACTAGAGGTAGAGACTCATAACTGAATTGACTAAAGTAACCCTATATGTCTATGCTTTTGTACATAATATATAACTAATGAATCAAACGACCTTCGGATGAACATCCGATCCCAGCAGACCACATCTCAACGAAGAAAAGGAAATAGGGTGGAAAAGCCTTCCTAAGTCCTTCAATCATTACTTATATGCATCTAAACAAGCACAAACATACCTCTAACTACGCTTGAGTGTGTAACAAGTGGAATCATATCGTGAAGTATAACCGAATCATATGGAATAACCGGATCGTGATGTATAAACGTACAATGTGGAATAACCGAATCATGAAGTATAAGCGTTAACCAATATAAGTGTATCACGAAGTGGAAGCGACAACAGGTGAAGTAAGAGCATCTAACATGTATAAGTTACTACAAGTATAAGTGAAGTAGAGGCAATAACATGTATAAACGCATCACGAAGTGAAAGCGTTAGCAAGTAGGAACTTTAACTAAGAATGAGTATCAAAACATGGAAGAAAACCTTTATTCTTGAGAAAAATCGCGACAGGGTATTCTTTTGTAAAATAAGTTGGAAAACCTTTAGAAATTCTTTGGGAACTTTTCATAAACCAGTTTAGAATGAACTTTGATAAAACAGTATAAGTAAGAGTGTTGAACAAGTGAAAAACCTTTTGGAAAACCATTTATAGTATCCTACTTGGTAAAACAGTTTACAGTGTGGTAAATCCTTGTGCATGCGGGTTATCAATCACATGTGATTGATATGATAACTGGGATGTTTAACTTGTATTCCCCCCCTATAAAACATGTAAAAACATTTAAAAGGTTCATTGAGGGGTATGAACTCACCTGGTGTAAGTGGATCCGACGAAGGCGCCGGTTGGGTGCTCGGTGTCAAGTAAAGACTTGGACACACTTAGTGACCTATTAACATATGATAACATATGTTTACATACAATTAGTATATATAATACCAATTAAACAAGTATACACATCCTAAAGAGCGGAAAACACTTGGTTAAGTGTTTGGGGTGTCACGGGTAACATTTAAGGGCTTGAATGACTTAGGAATGGAGTTTACTCTCCAAGAGTAAACTCTATACCCTTAGTTTACGGCCCTGGGACAACTCCCATGAGTTTACGGCCGTAAACTCATGGTGAGAGTGTTCTAGGATGTGTAAAGGCTTAATATCGATCGTGGAATTTTGCTAGGTCCAAATCTAACTTGTATGAATTGATTTAAGGCTTCACATGGACTATTGGGGAGTTTATGGCCCTAAGCAAGGGAGCTTACGGCCGTAAGCTCCTATACACTCTTTCTTTTGGTGTTTTAAGGGCTTAAGTGGTAGAGTGTAAATTCCTAAGCATTTTTCCAAGTCAAATGGGGAGTTTAGGGCACCAAATAACCCCTTTGTAGGAGTTTACGGCCCAAGTACCCTTCCATGAGGGGTTTACGGTCGTGAACTCCTTATGGAGTTGTTTTAATTGCATTTAAGGTCCATAGCTTGTTGTTGGTCGTTTCTAGAATTTAATCCAAGGCCATTGGTGTGTTTAAGGGCATTTTTAACACACAAATATGAGTTTACTCCCCATGAAGAGGAGTTTACGGCCCAAGCATGTTCTTGGGTAGTAAACTCATGTTTACTCCCCAAAATGCTAGTTCAAGGTGTTCTAAGTCCGATTCCATAAACCTACAAGTCATATCTAAGCCTTAGGGACAATTTGGAGGGATTTTGGGGCTTAAAAACCCCATTAAATGGTGTTCACGGCCCAAGAGTGTTCTTGGGCCATAAACTCATGATTTTGTCCCTATTTTATGTTTTAAACTCGAATTTGTACGCTAGATAAGTTATACAACGAGTTAGGATAGTTTACCTACTCGTTTGGGGATCGAAACGGACGATTTTTGGCTCGGGAAAAATTTGTAGAGAGAGAGTAAAAAGATGGAAATGGAGTTTACTCTCCCTTATATAGGGGTTGGAGTTGGGGCTTAGTGGAAATCTACCCGATACTGCCATTATACGGGGCTTTTGGTCGCACCCGATTTAGTGGTCGTAATAATAAAAACTAACTTTTTCCAATTAAATGGAAATGAAACTTAAGTGTTTTTATTTACTTTATTACGACTATAACGACATAATATAATTAAATAAATAAAACATTTATTTATTTTGCGACCTCTAGTTAACGGAACTTTTATAAAATGGAATATTCCGTTAACGGTAATGGGGTGATGTAACGGAATAAACTTTGGGTTGTCACAATCTGTAATACCAGTATTATTGAAAAATATCTAATCTCATGGAAATTAATATCCGAATGCTTTCATCCTTCTAGTTCTATATCTACATTCAATCATACTTTTATTATGTTGTTGGGATATGGAGAGTTAGTCCATGAGTGACAATCATCATTCTCTCTATTAAATTCTTATGAATGTCTTCATCTCTGTGATCTTATAGTTAAAAGTTGCCTCCGCACCGATCAACAGACGCGATCCTCCGGTAACTTCAACACCACCACCTCCTCCTCCATACAATCCCGCAACTATTCAAGTTGCTGTGAATTCGGCTGTTACGGCAGCTCTACCACAATTCACCAATACCGGTACTAGTGGGAGTGGGACTTATGTGCCTCCCACTATTTTCGAAGCTCCAGTACGCACTAGGGAGTGCTCGTACAAGGATTTCACCAGCTGTAAACCCATGTCCTTCAATGGAACTGGAAGAATCATTGCCCTCTCGCAATGGTTCGAGAAGACGGAATCGATTTTTGAGATTTGTTCCTGTACGGAAGGGAGCAAGGTCAAATTTGCCGCTTGTACCTTCGCGGACCGAGCTCTGACATGGTGGAATAGCCATGTCAAGTCACTATCTCTTATAGTGGCAAACGCTATAGGCTGGGAAGCTCTGAAGGAGCTCATGATCGAAGAATACTGCCAGAGGGACGAAGTTTAAAAGCTAGAGCAGGAGTTCTAGAGCGTAACCATGAAGGGCTCTGACATAGTCGCTTACACTGTCAGATTCAGCGATCTGGTAGTTCTATGTACGGGAATGGTCCCTTCTAAAGCCAAGAAGGTAGAGAGGTTTATATGGGGGCTGGTGCCTCTATTTCAGGGGAATGTACTAGCTTCAAACCCCGCTACCTTCGATAGTGCCAATCGGTTGGCACAACGGCTCATTGACCATGTGGTTCGTACCCCACCAACAAAAATAACCCTAGCCATCTCATAACCCTCCAAAGCTGCTACCAACAATCGGAAATTTTGGGATTACAAGACGAAGCAAAAAGATGCCAAAAAGCAGCAGGTCGTGGCGGTTCATGCTGCAATAGCACCTGCCGCTGCTGCTCCGGTAAAGCAATACACTGGAAGTTTGCCAAAGTGCAACAAATGCAACTTCCACCATACTGGATCCTGCCAAGAAATGCAGTGTTCTAACTACAATAGGATGGGGCACGCTGCCCATTTCTGCAAATCTCCGGCAAGGCCAATCAACCAAGTCCCCGGCGCTGGTGTGGACCAGGCTTGCTACGGTTGTGGCGAGGTGGGCCACTACAAAAGGAACTACCCGAAGGCAGGGAATGCTGGTGGAGTAGGAAGAGTTTTGGAAATAAGCCCCGAGGAAGTAGTTGCTGACCCCAAAGTGGTCACCGATACGTTTCTCTTCGATATCTCTTATGCATGCATTCTGTTTGATAGTGGAGCGGAGAGGAGTTTCGTGAGTAAGAAATTTGCTCAATTAATTAAGCAAAAATCACGAACACTTAAAGAACCGTTCACTGTAGAAATGGCTAACGGAAAGACTGAGAGCACTAGCAGTATATACATAGGATGTACTCTAACTCCAGATAGCCATTTATTTTCAATTGACCTCATGCTGGTCTCAATTAAAAGTTTCGACGTCATTATCGGCATGGATTGGTTGAGTCTACCTTGTGCCGACATCATGTCTTATGAAAAGTTTGTTCGCCTTAATCTTCCATCTGGCGAAACTCTAGTAGTCTATGGCGACAAACCCAACACAAACCTTCGTATCATCTCGAGTATTCAAGCCTAGAAGTACTTGCGAAAGGAATGTCGCCCATTCCTTGCTTATGTTGTCGATGTGTTCCAAGAGATGAAGGACATTAAGAACATCCAAGTAGTACACGATTTTCCCGACATCTTTCTGGATGAACTCCTAGGATTGCCTCCACAACATCAAGTCGAGTTCAGAATCGACTTAGTTCTAGGGGCTACCCCAGTAGCCAAATCGCCCTATCGTCTAGCACCTGCAAAGATGCAAGAACTTTCTGGTCAACTTAACAAACTGCTCAACAAGGGATTTATGAGACCAAGCTTCTCACCCTGGGGAGCTCCGGTCTTGTTCATCAAGGAGAAAGATGGTTCATTTCGTATGTGCATCGACTACAGCGAACTCAACAAGCTTACCATTAAGAATCATTGCCCTCTGCCTCGCATAGATGATTTGTTCTACCAATTGCAAGGGGCGAGTTACTTTTCAAAGATAGATATGAGATCCGGGTATCACCAGTTACGAGTGCTAGAGGAGGATGTTCCGAAGACAGCCTTATGAACTCGTTATGGACACTACGAGTTTGTAGTGATGCCATTCGGATTGACCAATACGCCCGCAATATTCATGGAGTTAATGAATAGGGTATGCCGTCCTTACTTGGATCAGTTTGTCATTGTCTTCATAAATGGCATACTTATATACTCTCGTAGTAGGGAAGAGCATAGTAAGCATCTACGTCAGATCTTGGAAAGATTGCGATCAGAGAAGCTCTATGCGAAGTTCTCTAAATGCGAGTTTTGGATCCAAAGAGTCGAATTTCTGGGTCACGTTGTTAGTGAAGAAGGAATTCATGTGGACCCTACCAAAATCAAAGCCATTAAGAACTGGTCAGCACCAAAGACGCCTATAGAAATTCGCCAATTTCTAGGCGTCGCTGGCTACTATCGTAGGTTCATTCAGAACTTCTCTCGAATTGCGAAACCTCTTATGACTTTGACCTAGAAGGGCATGAGCTTTGACTGGGAAGAGAAGCAAGAGAAACTGTTCAAAACACTGAAACGAGCCTTATGCATCGCACCGATACTATCCCTCCCAGAAGGAATAGAAGACTTTGTGGTCTACTGCGATGCATCCAATCAAGGGATCGGTTGTGTTATGATGCAACGAGGTAAGGTCATTGCCTACGCCTCAAGACAGATGAAGACACACGAGGTCAACTACACCATGCATGATCTTGAGTTAGGAGCAATTGTGTTTGCTCTGAAGATCTGGAGACACTACCTATACGGTACAAATAGCACTATCTTTACAGACCACAAAAGCCTACAACATATATTCGACCAGAAGGAGCTCAACATGAGAAAACGATGGTGTGTCTAGCTACTTAGTGATTACGAATTCGAAATTCATTATCATCCCGTAAAGGCCAACGTAGTAGCTGACGCCTTAAGTCAGATAGAATATTTTGGTCGTAGAGTCAAATCATTGACTATGACTATCCATTCACACTTGTCCACACAAATTAAGGAGGCTCAGCTCGACGCTTTGAAACCTGAAAATGTGGCGAGTGAATCCTTGAGAGGGATGGATAAGAAATTCGAAGTCAAGGGTGGCGGAGCCTTATATTTCATGGATCGGATCTGGACACCGAAACACGGTGGCTTTAGATACACAGTCATGACCGAATCGCACAATACTTGACATTCCGTCCACCTAGGTTCAGATAAGATGTATCTGGATCTTAAAAGCTTATACTGGTGGCCTAACATGCAAGCAGAGATTGCTACCTTCATAAGTAAATTCCTTACTTGCACCAAGGTTAAGGTCGAATACCAGAAACCATCATGTTTACTTCAACAGCCGGAGATACCTGAATGGAAGTGGGATCGAATCATGATGGACTTCATAACCAAGTTGCCCAAGACAACGGGTGGTCTTGATACCATATGGGTTATCGTTGATAGGTTAACCAAGTCCGCACACTTCCTACCCATCAGAGAGACTGACAAGATGGAGAAGCTAACAAGAACATACATTAGAGAGATAGTACGACTGCACGGTGTTTCCATATCCATTATCTCTGAAAGAGATAGTAGATTCATTTCGAGGTTCTGGCAGTCGCTATAAAACTTCCCTTGGAATGAGGCTGGACATGAGTATAGCCTACCATCCGCAAACTGAAGGACAAAGTGAGAGGACTATTCAAACCTTGGAAGATATGTTGCGAGCCTGTGTGATCGACTTTGGGAAGAAATGGGATACTCATTTACCCCTTGTCGAGTTTTCCTACAACAACAGTTATCACATGAGCATAAAGGCTGCTCCATTTGAAGCCCTCTATGGCCGAAGGTGCAGATCCCCTCTGTGCTGGGCTAAGGTGGGTGACACTCAGTTAGATAAAGGACAAATTCCTGACAGCACTCTCACCGGTCCAGAAATCATTCGGGAAACGACGGAGAAGATCGTTCAGATTCGTGAACGATTGAAAGCCTCTAGAGACCGACAGAAAAGCTACGCTGACAAGAGAAGCAAACCTTTGGAATTTCAGGTGGGAGACCATATCCTTTTGAAAGTCTCACCCTGGAAGGTTTTATACGCTTCGGAAAGCGTGGTAAGCTCAATCCAAGATACATAGGGCCTTTCGAGATTCTCGCTAGAATCGGCCCTGTAGCTTACAAACTCAACCTACCTCACAAACTTAATAATGTACATTCTACTTTCCACGTCTTGAACTTGAAAAAGTGTCTGTTCGATGAGACTCTTTTAATCCCACTTGACGAAATTGAGATCAACGAGAGCCTCAACTTCATTGAAGAACCTGTAGAAATCACGGACCAATAGGTCAAGCAAAGAAAGCAAAGTCGTATCTCGATAGTGAAGGTTCGCTGGAATGCAAAACGAGGACCTGAATTCACTTGGGATCGCGAGGATCAAACGAAATTGAAATATCCTCATCTTTTGGCCTAGTTATTTGTAACCTAATTGCTTAAACTCTAATTTGGGACAAAATACTCTCTAACGGGGGGATGATGTGACAACCCGGAATTTCTATCTTGTGCAACCATTCAATTCAATCAAATTCAGACTTGTTTCTGCTAACTTTTAGCACTGTTTAGAGTCTGTTTGAGTGTTCTAAAGCCTAGTACCTTCAAGAGGTAATTATAGGAAGTATACTCTAGAGTTCAATGTGCAACATTCAAGCCTCAAAACTCCAAGAATTGGAGTTTACGGCCATAAAATAGAGTTGACGTTTGTAAACTCTATGGTATATATATGACACTTAGTCATTTTTATTCACTATTACCATTTCAAGGCAAAGAACTCATTCTCTCTCAAGTACCATCTGACTTTTCTCTTAGATCTTTAAGATTGTTAGTGTTTCTTCCTTTGATTTGTTTATATCCTTTATATCTAGTGATTGTACATGATTTCATCCATGAAATGTCTTCATTTGGATAGATCTTCAAGTGTTCTTCATTTCTTCAAGAACACCAAGAACAATTAGGTGTTTTGGGCCGAAAACACCCTCCTTTTGCTTTCAAATTGTAAGTTCGTACCTCCTATACATGTTAATTAGTTAGGATGTTGAATTAAGGACATGAAAACATCAAGAAATCAAGAACAAAAGGTGTTTACGACCAAGGCAATCTCCTTGGGCCGTAAATACTAATTAGTGGTACAATGTTGCCACAACTCCTTCCTAAGCCTTGGAACTAAGTCTAGGACACTTCAAGGAAGACCATAGGACCTTAACACACAAAATGGTACAAGTTACTGTGAGTTTACGGACGAAACTCATTGGGCCGTAAACCCATAGGCCGTAAACTCATTGGGGATTACCATTTGGGCCGTAAACTCCTATGTGAGGCCCTACAAACCTTAGATGCAACCCTTTGTACTTCTAGCACTTGAATCAAAGTGTTTTCCATGTCCTAGGGTGTCTTTACTTACATAATTAGTTGTTTAAAACACTAATTAGATGCTTATATGTATCATTATATGATAAATAGGATCCATGTGTGTGCTCATGTCTTCACTTGGCACTTAGCATCCTATACCACATGTGATTAATAACAATCAAACAAATGGATTTGCTATACTTTTAGATGTTTTGTCAAAAAAACAACTTCAAAATGTTAATCAAACTCTTTTACATGTTAAACTCTTTATCAAACATGTTCTTATATGCCAAACCTTTTCTTTAAACTCTTTTAAACTTATATATTGTCAAAACCGTGTCTAATGCATATATTGTTATATAAGTAAGGCTGGAAGGACATAGGACTGATAACTCACTTCATTTCCTGTTCTTTGATTGGGTGTGGACTTAGAGTACCTTGTTGTTTGTCCGAGTGTCGTTTGATCCTTAGTTATATATTATGTATATATGTATACGGCATAAAAGCTTTTGTCTCAGTTCAATACACTCAGTTATACAAATAACTCTACTAGTAAACTATAATAGGTATAGTTTAGGAAGTCACTATTTACTATTTGTAGTACAATGAAACATACAAAGAGTCAGTTCATACATGAGTCAATACATACTATAACGAGAAACAGATAGATAATACTATAACGAGAAACATATAGAGAATACTATAACGAGAAACAGAAAGAGAATACTATAACGAGAAACAATACATACTATACACTATACAAGAGAACATACTACGATGAGAAACAAAGAGAACATACTACATACTAGACAGAGAGAACATACATTATACTAGTACATACAATACATATACAAGAATATTATAACGTAATTGTGAGCCACGGTTTCGGGGCATGGCATCACTGCCATGCCTCGTTTTGTATCCAGAGTCTCCTGGAGGGAGAGCGCGAATTTGTGTATAGATGTATGCTGGATTGACTATCCTACACCTTGTTGTTCGCTACAGTGGGATAGAATTTCCTTATGTTGAGCCATTCCAACATAAAATTCATATATATATATATATATATATATATATATATATATATATATATATATATATATATATATCCTTGACTAAAGACGATTAAAACCTCAATCTAAGCTTTTAGAATTGAAATGAAGTATAATTTCCACTCCCTTAATTGTAGAAAAAAAACTTTTTCCCAATTGAAACCTTATGTTTTCTATAATTAAGATTGCTAAATTGCAACACTTATTATAATTATCATGCTCCCACTTGCATGATGATTATTAGCATAACACTTATGTTCCCACTAGCTTTGACATGTACATAGGAATCGGCTGGACTTCTAGAAATCAATTTTTATTGACCTTCTTACCAAAGTTCATATTTCTGATACTAGATGCTTTGATAAAACTTTATCAAAATCATACACCTTTCAGAACTATGAAAAGAGATGTCGTAATCATAGTCTCAATTGTTTTGACCTTTGCCATTTCTCACAAGTCCATGTTAGTTTGCTGGTTAACCACACACCTTCCACTAACGACTTTGAGAATGCAAATATCTCAATTGATATCTAGTTAAAATCTACTTAGTGAAAGCGTTTCCTCACCATCATTTCCATGAATCAGAGAGAAACCTTATGACACTTAGATTTTATGCTGCATGTGTTCCTATCCATATGAATTTGTCAAAACCATGATCACAAGACAAGGTTAGTGACAAATCCGAACTCTTATGGATTGAACTTGTGCAGTCTTAACTTCTTGCCATCTAGCAGCAGAAGTGCCCGTCATTGCCTCCCAGTTGTTATGCAACCAATTGAGAACTTCAGAACTCATATGTAAAGCCAAGTTTAACTGGAATGGGCACATAAATAGGAATATGTCAACACGATAGGTTATAAACCTCAAGTCGTGTTCTAGTGATAAACTATAGGTTTGTCTTCTTTATTAGATCTAGAAGCTTTTTCAAGATCTTTAAGACTCCAACTGTCCACTTGACATATAAGACTCACTTGCCAAATATTCAAGAGATAGTGCAGATTCTTTATCAAGACAAACACTTCACAAAATTGGTCTTAATTGGTCTTTGTTTTATTCAAAGCATCACAACTTACCAATTTCAAATGTACAAGAGTAGGACACATTTTACTCTTACATTTGACAAGTGTTATAAACCTTTCTTTAAGATATGTCACTCAAGTTACAATCTTGGAGTATGACTCTAAGACTTGTTTTGGAATGAAGTATGACTCATCTTCTTGATTTAACCACTTCAACAATTCATGATTCCTCTTCTTAGCCATAAGAATGCACTAAGATATCCTTAGAGGACAAGTTGTGATATGGTTTCTTAATCATTAAGATGATCACAAAACATGATACTAAAGTACTCTCCCATCTTTTTGGATTTGAGAAACTTTTATCTTTCTGCCTAATTTGATTCTTCTCATTCGTCCTGCAATACATCAAAACTTTTCCAATGTTTCAAAATTATACTTAAACTGGTAAGTATAACCATATTTACTCAACTTTAGTAAATCATGACGAATAGTCTTATCGATCTTTTGTTGTGGACCTTGACCAATGCGCAAGAATGTGTACTGGATCCCTTAGTCCTTCACTTGACTCACATATACATGTAAACAAGGAATTAGTCTTAACTTTCCAAAGATGAATATTCTAATTCATCATACTATACAACTTGCATGATTCAAAGTTTCGGTCCAATTGAAACTTTGTTGATGAGAATCTTATTTATTTGGTAAATTTAGACACTACCACAAATGAAAGAATCAAATTCACATTTCCATTATGGTTGGAACCATACAAACACCAATTTTTCATAAAATGCCATTGCAAGGAGATATAATAAAATAAAAAAAAATATTTATTTATAAATGCGGAAAAAACTTTTTCCGTACAATGCAACTTTAAATGAAAACTATGCTATTACATATTTTCTAGCAGTCTATCATAACTCCTAAGTAGTAGCTTAAGAATCCAATCTTCGAACCATGCGATTGAAATCCATCTTCGCGATTTGATTCAACATACTCTTTCTTTAAGTGTCCTTCCCTTCGCTTGATCCCGCCAAACACCAAAATGTAATCGAGTCACATTTTGTATTAAGAACCATCAATAAGGAACTTAACAGAGCTAGATAGTGGACTTATCTGAAGTAGAGTCAAACCTTTTTTGATTTTTCCTTTTCTCTTAGATCTTTCAGGTAGTTAGGGTAGTTTCACAACCAATGCCCCTTCTCTTGACAATGAAAACATATAGACTCTTTGGGAATGGTACACATGACTATCACAGACTTAGATTTTCCCTTTACCTTTTGGTCAACTGGGTTGACCAAGGCCGATCCCTTTCCATTGGGAAGAGAAAGCTTTTCTGGACTTCCAATGTTACCATTGTCAATGTCCATGGAAGTTTGAGAAATAGACCTTTCACCCATATTTGCTTGACCATTGCGCCACATCATTTCTGACACAGCACCAACAAGCAAATAAGATAGATCTATTAGGGTCATGTCGTGATCTGTCAGATAGTAGTTCTTAATGAACTCACTATAGGAAGTCGCTTAAGAACCCAGTCAATAGCCAACTTCCTTGGGACAACGACACCCAACATTCTCAACCTATCAATGTGTGACTTCATTCCTAAGACATGAGTGCACACAGGTCTTCCATCTTTATGTTTCAGTGCTAGTAGGGCTTGAGTGACCTTCAATTTTTCAAGTCTTCGAGCTTGTGGGTTAGGGAGAATAAATGGAGGAGGTGGAGGTAGAGAAGTATGATTTCCATGAGATTTGGGAAGATCATAGTTGTCTAAACCAAACATCTACAGTGGGAGATATTTAAGTTAGTTGATTTTAAGTCCTTAATATAACACCCCATATGAAATATTAAGGCTAGGACCCAACACAATATTTTATAACTTAGAAAAGGGATGCCGTAATCCAAGCTATAAAATATTTGAAGGTAGGTGAATGTCGATTCACCAATTTCCACCATGAAAAATGAAATAAATTAGTAGGTTTTAATTGGTTTTGAAACTCCTTGATTCTTTGAGATTCATTGAACTTTTCAATGGCATGTTTCAATCTTGATTGTTCCCTCTCAAGTTTTGTAACTGGGATGCCGAGGATCACAAAACAAGGTGTGAATAACCATGCAAATATACTTGGTACCCTTAATATTTACCCCTCAATTGATGTGTCGGTTAACCACAGGCGCTCCACCGATACTATGATAAACATTAAGTTACCATTTGCCTACCTTGTTAATCAAGCTAATGTGCCGGTTAACCACACGCACTCCACTAACCGACTTAAGAAAAGTACAAAGTGTAATTTCATAGGTTAGCACCAAATTCACATTTTCATAAGGTAACTAAGATTGGGAATTTATAAAAGGTTTAGCTACTTTATATTTATCATTAATAATTTTAATGAAGGGAGAATTCTAGTCCTTGTCCTACCCGTTCGGCTGACGACCCTCCACCAGTCAAGGAAGCGGTGGGTGAGAGTGGACACCCATTAAACTGTCATTTTATAGGCATTAACCTTATACCCCCTTATAGACTGACTTCGTGAATGAGGCCTACTAAAGGTAAAACGACTTGTTCTTATACATATATAATTATTTTTAAACTTATAATATTATAAAGTATAAGGTTTGAATTTTAACTTTTAAAATTGTAGGGGTTGGAACTAAAGATTTTAAAGTGACTTTACATGTTCCAAAACTTGAGGGGAAGTTTTGTAACTTTCAAAACTTTTCATCTTTCATAACTTATGAGTTAAATGGTTTATTAAAATGAGTGACTTTTCATTTTATGTAACCTATGTGTTTCTTTAATGGACTTTAAAAGTATGACTTTTGGCAATCCATAAATTGTGGACAAGTTATGGATTCCATTAAAAAACATAATGATCAAGAATTAAACTAACAAACAAGTTACAAATAATTCCTATGAACTTCTAAACTCATAAGTCATGAACATGCATATCAACAATTTCAAGAATCATAAAATTAACCATATAAAACTTGAAATTTTGATAATAGCTATTGAAAATGGATTAGCATAACCATTACACCATCTAAAAAAAGTTTTATAAGACCAAAGCAGTTTAGGGTAATGTTTCTAGTCCATTTCCAACAGCAAAAGTCGAAAAACTACTCTCTGACAAGCCAACTCGCCGAGTTGGTTGAATATAGGCATGGACTCGTCGAGTCTCCCCATGGACTCGGCGATTCCACTGTCCAAACAGCCAATTTTTTGAGTTTTTCAGCAAGATGCATCAAATATCAAGAAAACAAGCCTAGACTCTGATACCACTATTGGGTTTTGAGCATTCTAACACTCCTAAGGTGTACATGCAACCCTAGAAACCTTGGATCTATGTTTTACTATGATACATGCAAAAATAATTTCCAAGGTTCTTAACCTATCTAGCATACCATGGGGAACTTTTAAACATAAATGCTAGAATAAGATCATACCTTTTGTAGTTTGGATTCCTTGAGAGCCTTGTGAGCCTAGCACCTCAAGTGTGATGTCTCAATTGTCTCACACAACACTACAACTCTTGAAATAGACTTGAGAGAAGTTCACTTAACCTCAAAATCGGCTAGCCCTCTATCTTTTACAAGTAGTGCCAATTTTGCTAGACTAGGGGTCTTTATTTAGTTGTAACACAAGTAGGGTTATACCATGTAAACCCTAATTGTCATGGCTTTTCATATTCCATGATCCATGGGTTTGTAACCTCCATGGATTATCTATGGAGAACCGTATGGGTTTTAGCCCAATCCATACAAACCATGGATCATTAGCCCACTATATAAGAAATAGATTATTTACACAATCAACCCCATGTATTTAATTTGTCTCTTTTTGAACACTTAATTAATTTCAAATCAATTCTTTTATCAATACTAATTAAATAATATTCTTAATATATTAGAACTTATAATATATTAATAATACTTAAGTGTCCTTTCTCTCATTTAGTCTTTCCAAGTGTTGCAATGCCATGCAACCCAAATGGACCATGCCAAACGGGTAAAGTACATCCCAAAAATAGTTATGAACTTAAACACCTAATCCAACACTTATAACATTCATGCAAGAGTTATGAAGTTTGAGTTCATCAATTTCCTTTGATTCCTCATAAAAACTACATGTATGTATGTTACTAGAGCAATCGAATTCGTTAAAACACTTTGGTCATCGTCTCCACCTAACACTTTCAAACTACCCCCTTAACGTTCATCAAAACACTAAGATTTCACCACAAAATTAAGAACTAGAAGTTAGGATCATGATATCATTTTTTACCTTGATTTAAAGAATAAATTGAAAAATCCATGATATCTTCTTGCTCTAAGACTTCCCCTGAACTCAGTAGGTGTAATCAGAACTTAAGTGTGTGTTATGGAGAGTGAATTGACAAATTGGCTAAAAAACATACATGAATATATCGGTTGTCATGTTCTCGGACGTGTGTCGCGTTCATGCAGCGCACCCCACCCTTCTGTTAGTTTTCTTTCACTTTTTGTTACTTCTCTATCCAAGACTTGGTCCTTTACAGAATCCTTCTTTCAAGCCCTAGCTTATACCACTTTCTCATGGGTATTATTAAGGTTCATTATTCATGAAAATGTCACAAAAATAGTAATAATACGTGCACATGACTTATAATAGATATTTACAGAAAATGAGTATTTCACTGTTGCATCGAATTCAACTAAGTCTCAAATGAATTTATGATAAGATACTTAGAGATGCCTATATTTTTCTTCTTGTATTTGTTTTATGTTGTGATGGTCCTTATGTTCGGATTCAAACTAAGGAAGGACATTGAGACGTTAGAAGTTATTTTGGTTTTGGAAGAGTTATCCAAATGGAACTATCTCAATCAAAAGTTTGAACTTTGGGTATAAAGAAAATGTTGATACATTTGGTAATAATGATTTACATATTATAGTTATTGGTAAACTATAAGTTTGTTGCTATTACAAATAAAAAATAAAGTACATCTTCTACAATGGTGAAAAAGTAATGTATGTTGCTATATTGTTTACCAATTATGTTTTCTTTAACGTTTTTATAAAACAAGACTTGTAGAACCAAGTTAATTATTAGGAGAGGATGCACCGATAGATGATGAAAACATGTACTGAACGGGAACGAAGAAAAATAGAAGAACGTATACTAAAACAATATGAAGAGTAAGATGCTTGTATCCTCGCAGTTATGGATGATCTTTTGAAGAGATTCATGTCTAGCGGCACATGAAGCAATTCATTCGGACCTCGCTCATACTCAACATATCCGTGTAGCTATAATCTAATTCATTTCCTTTAGATTTATATTTCCACATATGTTTATTGACGTAGTTGATATTAAAACCACTGTTTTTTGATATTGTTAGATTCTTATGTGTTGTACGGAAATCTTGATATTTTATGTTTTATAAATTTCTGAAGCAGTTCAATTAGCGACAAGCAATAACATGTATTATATATTAAAATTCATTTCTATTCCATCCTTAAACTAGTTGGTTGCAAATTCCTTGCTAAAACTTGTTGCTAATTTGTCTAGAGGTTTTGTGTCGCTATTTCGTCGTGGAATGTCAGACATAATTCACTGTTTATTGGTTATTTAAACTTTGGATTCAAAGTTGTTGGAGAGTAAAGTGTGTCAGATTACATGTATTTCTGTTGCTAAACTGGAATATTGTTTCATTGCTAAAATTTGCAACCAACATTGCCCAATTATTTATGTCACTAACATGTTACAGCGACACTTGTTTTAAACTCTATTTTCTGTGGTGTGATGAAACAAGCTTTGGAGGGCCATTTTCAAATATGAGGGTGGAGTGGTCATCCATATCTTTTATAATAAGAGTAAACGGTGTGGGCAATGCCCACGTCCATTTTTGTGATGTGGGTAGACCAAAACGTTATGGTCCCGGTTAAACACCCCCCCCCCCCCACCTCTGCCTTTCGTTTTCGTCTGTTGCCAGTGTTTTCGTTGCCCTCCATTACCCACATAAAGATTAGTAATGCGTTCAACGATCACTTTTTTGACCGTTGGTCTATGGTCATTATGTTAAAAAAAATAACTTTTTTATTTTACTTATAATTACACACTCAAACATAATTTCTAAACACACAATTTTCTCTCGTCTTCATACTTCTTTCAACTTAAAACGAAAAAAAAAAAAAAAAAAAAAAAAACCACTTTTCATTTCAACCAAATATGGTGCAAAAACCGAACACCCCGTCTCCAAACACAAACACATCCTCTCGATGGGGTTCGCACACTACTGGAATTATATGAACGTACTACCTAAACTCATTCCCAATGTTGTTGTTGTTGTCTTTTGTTTTGTTTTTTTTTTTTTTTTTTTGTAATGTTATTTTAAGTTTTTAATATTATGGTTAATCTAGGATTTATTTAAAATGCATGTTTCGTTTTTTTTTATTAAAGAATCTGACCTGATTAAAAAAATGAAAAAAAAAACAATCTAAAATAAATTAATTGAAAAAAGAGAAGAAACAAGAAATAAATAAAAAAAGAAAAGGTGTTATAACTGTTTTTTTCTATTTCTTGCATGTGGTGTTACGACACCATTTTTACATAACATGTATAATAATGGCTTTTGGATAACTAATTCACAAACCTATTGTTCTTAGTTTTTTGGATTGGTTAGTTTCAAAATAAGTTCAATGCATGTCGAAATTACAACATCAAATGCACCAAATAACATATTATTATGATAATCTAGTTAGTAATATTTTTTACGTGAAAAGATTTATTTGGACTTATGACTCAGAATATATATACTTGTTATTTTGCAAGGAATATAGCATTTTCCAGTTTTATTTCCATTGTGGTTGTTTTCTGAAAAACAATAAAACCATGTAGGAGAAAATAAAGGTGTTTGCTCATTAAAGCATACCTCAGAACTTCCTAGCAGTACCAAAAAGTATATTCTAACTCAAAATCTCTCTAGCTTATTTTAAAAGAATTTCGACACTTGAGCAAACAGGTTAAGGCTGGCTCATCAGTTGTGTTATACAGATGTTCTAACACCTTTTTAAATTCCAACTCTAAATCAATTAGCTATGAAACAACATGACACAAACTTTTGATGATAAAAAATGTGTCATGTATCCGATTTATGCCATTGCCAAAAGACATTAGGGTTTGCTCGAATACAACAAGAGGGAGATAGCAGAAAAAAAAAAACAATTAAAAAGTAATCTTTCACCAACCCCATTCATATCACAATGGAATCGCCGTTGGAGATTGCAACCATCATGTCTTGACCCATGCTGCTTTTTGTGTTGTCTGTTAGTTTAATTTAAAAAGAAACATGGCCTCTTAGAGTTCCTTGACCTACGGAATGCATGTAGCTTTTGGTTTATTGTACAATAATAATATATATGTACATGCAACTTGTATTAAAATCAAGAATCTTTGGGTATTAAACAAAAGAGATTTTGTTATGGCTGCTCGTTGCTAGCTGTATACGCTCTTGAAAGGGTACCATAGCAATTGAAAGGACGGACTTTCATGGTTTCTTTGGTGTACATGTGCATATCCCAAGAGATTTCTTTTATGGTTTACTCTTTACACTTGCTTTAAAATATTAACGAAAACTTGTAAAACATCTTATATGTTTACTAAACGTCGTAACAAAAAACAAAAACGAATTACCAAACGAACACATGTGCTCTTTAACCGCCAATAAATATTATATTTAGTAAATTATAAAGGTATTTATAGAAAAGTGAACATGCACGGATACTCTCTACCAAGAAAGCTTTTTATATTTAAAAGGAAATTTATTGACAAAATGTTTTTGGACCAACTTTTGGTCAGATACATTAAACATAAAAGATTTAGTCTTTTTATATTTAAAAGGAAGTTTGATTCGTTTTTTACTTAATTTTTATTAAAGTACAGTTTTAGGTATAAACAAAGGACCCTGGTTTTAACTTTTACAAACGGCGGGGCATGGCGTATAATTAAGGGAGGAAACTCTGCCAGCGTTCCCAGCTCGGAAACTCCCAGAGGATCAAAATGCACATGGATACCATTTCTATTCAAAATAATTATTTATTTATTTATTTATTTTTTACTTGTGTAAATTAATGCATTAAGATTCTAATTTAAGGACTTGTAAACTATTTCTGGTGATTTATTGAAAATATGGGAGTTACCAATACTCTTGCTGAATTATTAGTTTCATGATTCCAAACTGGTGTTGTTTCAATGATAGTTTTCATCAATCGTTAATTTCCTTGGAAGCAGTAATTTCATCTAATAAGACATATCTTGGACACCCTATTGACTACTTTTTAATAAAGTCAATTTATAGTTAAATAGTTATAATCAACTTTTTCAGAAACAATATAAATTCAACCAATAAAAATATTTCAAAATTAAATTAGATGTCTATATATAGTAAAATGAGATGTTTTTTAGTGAATCTTTTATAAATATTGTCACTTATGGTAGTCGCTTCTACTTACTGTATATATAGCTAATGATTTTTATTAAGTTGAAGCTATTAAGTTTTAACCATCAATTAACCAACCGTTAAAAAAATTAAAAAGAAAAACTTTGAAATTCAAAATGAAACCCTAATAAATAAAACGAAAGTCCGAATTCCCACTATTGACATAAGGAATATTCCACTTTGCATATTTATCTTGCGTTTGTCATTGTATGATATAAATGCACGCATTCCTGCATGCATGATGCATTTACATTTACAAGTATATATGCGTATATTCTTATTACAAGTTGTAATTAAATAGAAATATCATATGTGGGGTATGAGCCGCAAAGTTGAAAGATATTATATATATATACGGTTGTGATTGCATAAGGAATATTTGGATGGAATCAGTTATAAGGTTGGAGCTGTCTTATACCACATTCCTGGAAGCAAGATACCCCCTCCTCGTGGGAGCTTTAGTTTGCCATGATTCTGACACTAAACCTACCTCATCACATGCATAACTCGACTACAGTTGGATATTTTATATGCTAGTGGTCTAGACAAAGCTCCTCTACTAATTTTGTCTAAATATTTACTTCATTGAAAAGTGACAAAAGTTCTATATAGATATTTTTTTTTTTTTTTTTGTCTACGGAAAACATATTATTCGTTTGAGGTCTCGGTGACGCATTACAAACACTACAACGTTTTCCACGGTGATGCAGAAACATATTGCGGCATTAACAAACAAACCTAAACTGTAAAAATTCATCAAAACCGGACCAACGAAGAGCTACAGGTACAAGACTTAGAATTCCAAATAAACAAACTACCCTTTTAACATGTTTTCTAATCCAACTGTACGCAAAACATTAGACGTCGTTAGCCAAGTCCATACTTTTCTTAATCTCGTTGTAAAGTCTATCAACATTTCGGTCCACAGGAACCAAGCAAAAGCCAGAAGAATGACTTTAATGCAAGCAAGTTCACCTCTTCATCACTACTGATATTCTCACTTTTTTCGACATCAATCGAAACCAATTTACAAGTGTTTTGCTATATGCTGGGTTTTTTATAATAGCATCCACCGGAGTGTCCGCCTACAAAATACATATAGACATTAATATTAATTTCAACATAATAGCATCCTAATTGTCAAGATACCAAAATATCAATATTCATCAACCAAAGTAAATACCAAACTTCCTATTAGTTATCAAAACTACCAATATACCATATGCAAATTATAAACATACCAACATACCAAATTACATATTAAACTTCAACTATCAAATAATCAAAATACGAAACTAACATAGACCTAACTACATATTAAACTTCCAATTAATCATCAAAACTTACATCATACCAAACTACCAAGTTATCAGTATATACCAAATTGTTGGAAAGACTTTCCAAACTCATTAGTTTATTAATTATTATGCTTTAACAATTAATTAGAAACTATATGGAAAAATATTTTGGAAATTATTTAAAAAGTATTTTTTATTAATTAAAAGTGTTGGATATTAATTAATCAATAGTTGGTTAATTTAATGTTTCATAACCCTTAAGAAAATTGGGTTGGACGAAAATTCACTCCATCCCACATGGGATGGCGGTGAAATTAGAATGTGGTCTCCATCCCATATGAGATAGGAGACAAAACTAAGGAAAAGATCAAAGGCTATAAATAGGGCTCTATGTATCTCATAATTCCTTGCATCTTAGCTTGAAACATTCGTCAATCCTCTTCCTCCCTCTATATGAGATGATTTCTAACTCTCGTCGGCTTTGTAAAATTGACCATTGTCATTGGGTGTGATATCATTAGAGGGATTCTAGTTTGGGATCTCTCATCGAAGAAACATTGAGGAGCACAAGATCTCAAACATGGAGATCCATGGATACATAAGAGGCATGTTATTCTTCATTCTTTACGTTTTATGCCTTAGTGAAGTAGTAGTAATAGCATGAAACTTAGACCCTTATCATGCATTAATACATACGATTATTTTTATGTTTATGATGCACATGATTATGTGTTTAAATGCATTGAAAACACAACATGTAACATCCCAAAAATACGGTCCGAAGTTTTCGTTTTTAATTTATAAATAAAACCATAGTAATCCAAATCATGTCATAAAAACTTAAATGATAGTATCTCAAAACATCATATCAAAACACTATATCAAAATCACATGTCCAAATATCAGAGTAAATCATCCTAGGCTAAACGTTGTGGTGTGTGCAATATAATCATCACGAGCTCTTCCCCTTACTAGCGGAAGTACCTAAAACCAAAACTAAAAACTGTAAGCACAAAGCTTAGCGAGGCTCCCCAAACTACCACATACCATACACATATAAGATAATCACATAACAACATAACTTGGGCCTAACTCACTACATCGGGCCCCGACCGACATCGAACCATAGTCCGATATTAGGCCCCGGCTATCATTGGACCAAAATCCGGCATCGGGCTCCGCCCGGCATCGAGCAAAGCTCGGTATACATAATCATATCAACAATACATATAACATAATCGTCTAGCATTCATATAAACATTCCTCGAGCTTGCCCTGTCATTGGACCGAAATCCGGAAACATTCTAAAAAACA
Source organism: Lactuca serriola (assembly GCF_051521515.1). Taxonomy (NCBI): domain Eukaryota; kingdom Viridiplantae; phylum Streptophyta; class Magnoliopsida; order Asterales; family Asteraceae; genus Lactuca; species Lactuca serriola. Next base: position 145,218,492 of record NC_136410.1, read on the forward strand.
CATGCAAGAATCACGAATACACCAAGCATACAAACATTCCTCGGGTTTGCCTTAACATCTGTCCGAATTCTGTAAACACACAAATCTACATCGGGCACAGCCCGACATTGAGCCCTAGCCTGATATATACTAACATACATAAACGGGTCGACATTGGTGCCTTCAACCCGTTCCTACTGGAGGAAAACTCAGCTCGCAAAGCTAGCTGTGAAATCTCGCATTGAGGAATCTCTAACTGCTGCTCCAACGAATCCTCAACTATCATTATCACAATAACACTTAGTCAAAATTTAATAATCCTTCTTAAGGTAAAATGACCATTTTAACCTTGGTCAAAGTCAACATTCTGGGTTGACTTAACTCGTCGGGTTGACCCATCAACTCGTCGAGTTCCATAAATCAAAAACCTGAAATTGCGATCCAACTCGTCGAGTCATCCCCCTGACTCACCGAGTTCCCTGGCTACTCAGAGTCGCGATTAGGCGAGTCAACTCGTTGAGTCATCCTCAGACTCATCGATTTCTACCGTGTTCAGAATCGGGACAAATCGACTCAACTCGTCGAGTTCCTCTATGGACTCTACGAGCTCCTCTGTATGTTTGGGCCATCTTAACGGATTAAGCCCTTACACTTCAGATCTAAGCTTCTTGCTTCTCATACACACTAAAAACGTCCTTTTAAGGTTAAAGTTTCCAACTTTAACCGTTAATACCCTCATTTGACGGGTTTGGCTGAACCCTAAATCTTTAGGACTTAAATCTTGGTCCACAAGTCATCCATACTCCAAACTAAAGCATACAAACAGAGATCTAGGACTTAGGCATCATTGGAACACGTAATATTTATGCATTTATCTCCATGCATGGCGTTTTGGGGCTTAAAAGGCCAAAATGTCACCCTAAATCTTGCATGGGTTTCAATAGCCATAAAGTTTGCACCTTTATGCTATGAGAGCCCTCCAATGTCCTAGATCTGGAAGAATACCCACTTGGGTCATCCATTTCCCAAAAGCTAACATTCTTGGACCAAAAACCCCCATAAAAGTGAAATGAAGAGATCTAAGAAATCATTAAGCATGTTTGAGACTTGCTTACACAAAAATGTTCAAGGCTTTAGGGTTTCGTGGCTAGGGCTTTTGGACTTGGAGGCTGTAAATGAGGCTGGCATAAGAAGATTAAGATGCTTCAATCGGGTGCAAAACCCCGAAATTAGGGCTTCACTCTGGCACTCCTACTTGTCTAGTTGAGGCTTCCAACACGTTGAGTAGACTTCAAAGCCCGCGCCCAAATCTATTTCCCACTCGGCGAGTTTTGACCTCCAACTCGTCGAGTTCTTGACTAAAAATGAATAAAATTATATTTTAAAAACATACCAAGAACCCAGTGTTACACAACAATGGTATTAGAGCCTTTGTTCATGATTACTTACACTATTATCATCAATCCAAACTAATTTGAATTGTCTTGTTTGCAAAATTTGATATAAGAAACGAACTGAAAAAAATCGATAGTCACTAGGCGCACCGCGTCTCGCCGTATATCAGCTAGGCTTTACCATGTTTTAGCTTTCCTTACTATTTTCAAATAAAAGATAAATTCAATTATTGAATAATTGCCCTATATAAGATAAATACTACCTATTAGTGATTATCATAATATTTACCTTAAATAAATATTATTTAAGATGGAGAATTTAAATTTGAATATTTATATATGTATTATTCTAATATTATTGAATTATATAATTTAAATTTGGATATTTAATTAATTTTAATATTGTTTAAATAGAGATTTTAAATTTGAATATTAAACTAATATGAAATTATTATAATGCGTTCTTTCATTTTAATTAGAATTTATATTTGTCACACCCCTGAACCAGGACGACGGAAATGTCCGGGGGCGGATGACTTCATTGTATTGTATCATCACAATTGAATATAATTGAAAACATAGCAACCAACATCATACATTAAAGATACAAACATACATTGTTTACAGATTGTATTTGTTCACAAATTTAAATAAAAGAGACATAAATATGATGTTCCAAAATGTAGTAAATATCAAAAATCCATAGCCTGGATACCTGATCACTGAGTCCCTGAGAATACAAGTCGTTTTGAAAAGCTTCAACTAAACAGTTGGTGAGTTCATAAACATATTTGTATAAAAAGCTTTGTAACATCTTTTGATTGCAATAGTTTGCAAAACTCCAGAAAATCCGATATTTTCTGCTAAAATTGGTTTATAAGTCTCGTTCCATAACAGTGAATAATTGCATGTGTGTTCTTTGTTTTCTTTTGTTCGTAATTGAGAAGAGTGTGTGTTCCCAGAAAATCTCATTATTTTTGTTTTATGAAAATTTGTAGTCTTAAAACCCTAAGACCGGGATGGTGATAATAATGTACAAAGATGATGCGTAGTTTTATATTTTATAAAACAATTGAAGTGTATAAGTTCGTAAATCCAAAACAACATTGTTAATCCATATGTGAGTCGTTACAACCATGCTTAATATGACTGATATGCCTGTCATGACGTTCTTCAGGCATCGGTTTTGGTAACATATTTGTCACCCTTGACTGGCCCCATCTAGCTGTAGCAAACAACACAAGTGTGGGGGTGTCAACCCCGTATATATCTATACCCAATTACCTTGCTCTCCCTCTAGGAGACTCTGGTTGTAACTACAGGACTTACAGTGTACGTTAGGTAGGTACGACAAAGGAATGTCTCACAAGTGCCTTAATAGATTTACGCGAAATTTGACACCCATTATTGAATAATGAAAATAACTTTACTACTGTAAATTCGTGACTGAAGTTTTATGACACGCGTTTTTCAGAATTATGACATACAACTTATAACTTGTTCTTTTAACAGCTTAATGATGGACAGATTATGACACACATATTTTTCTGTCATTACACTTCTGTTTTGTATACCGCTTTGATTAAAGTATTTATAACACTTTTATAAATAATTATTAATGGAATTAGTCACTTGTAATATATGTTGTGTAAATAGCATAATCCTTTAAGTTTTTAAACCATTAAAATGATGACAACATATTATGACTATTTTACTAATAAAAATAGTTTTTAGTAACATAATCAAGTTTGTACTTTGTTTAACACAGCAAGCTTAGTTAAGGAGTTTTGTAACACAAAAATATACTATTTTTTGTTACTATAGCATGTGACGATTTTCACCAGATACACATAAAATCTTGAAACTTGTTAGATTAAAATAATTGTGTAAGTAATAGTGTTAAAAGATATATGTCCCAAAAGTTAACATATTTAAGTATAAAACCCATATTCTTGTCCTTTTAGAATATACAACCCATATCCACAAAATTTCAAACAACATACATGTTAGCAAACCCATTTCTCCTGATGTTTATGAAGATTCATAAGATAAACTTCATGTTCATGCAAATACCCAAAGGTTAAACACATAACATATTGGTCCATGCAACTCCGATGGTTAAAAAAGGGTTGACTTGTATTCCCCCCCCCCCCCCCCAAAAGAGTATGAAAAACACGAAAAATAGTGGGGAATGAAGCTCACCTTGAGTGGTTGATGTGTGTAGTTGAAGTGATGAGATAAAGGTTTTGAGCCTAAAACACTTGGAGTGTTTGATGAACTCTTGAGGATTATGATACCCTAAAGTTGTCAACACATAATATCATGTGTAATTGGAAGGAAATTAACAAGATAATGTGTATAATCACTAGAGAAACTCGAAAACTTACAAGGATCTAGGGAATCCTTTGAAGAAATAAGTCTTCTTAAAGCTTGGAGCATGAATTCTTTGAGAGTAAATTTTGGAACTTCACAGTAAGTTAAAGTGGGTTCGTGGTATGGGAAAAGGGGGTTCTCATTCATAGTAAAAGAGAGAAGGTTTACATGATATTTGCTTGGATTACTAGAGGTTAATTCCTTGTTATTTAATGGTTAATACGTGGTTTGCTCTGATTGCCTTGGAAATGGGGGAAATGTCACACCTTAAAGTCAATTGTACTTTCTTTTCCTTTACCCTAGACCATAAACTCGTTGGATCTCTATAATATGACCGCTAACACAATGCCACCTCCAAACATGGCCGCAAACACATGTGTTTGCGGTCCTAAGATGGGTTTCCCTTTTGGTTTTTGGCCAAGGTGTGGTCCACCATGGGTGTTCACGGTCCTAAAGCTTTTCTATTAGTGTTTTCGGCCATGGTGGGGTTCCATGTTACGATTGTTTGGAAATTGTTTAATATGTGCTTCACTGTTGACTTGTCAATGCAAATTACAACATGGATCTTCAAGGCTTATGTATATACTTATATATATATATATATATATATATATATATATATATATATATATATATATATATATATATATATATAGCTTATAAACTCAACGCTCAATGTTCATATGACTTTCAAAATTTTATTGCAATATGGTTATATCTTACATTGTGTATATGCTTGTATACAAGACTCCTTAGACTTGGTTTGACCCTAATATTTTAGCCCTCAAGAACTAGGAAAGAGGTCCGGATACTTCTGCTTCCTCTGATCCTCATGCTCCCAAGTGTACTCAGATCCTTGCTTGGCACTCCATAGGACCTTTACAATGGGAATGCTGCTTTGCTTTGTTCGTTTCATCTCTCTATCCACAATTTTCACTGGTTCCTCAACAAAATGGAGAGTTTCATTCAACTCAAGTTCATCAAGCGGGACAAAGAGAGTCTCGTCAGATAAGAATTTCTTCAAGTTTGACACATGAAAGACGGGGTGTACATTGTTGAGCTCAGGTGGTAACTACAACTTGTAAGCCACCGGACCAATCTGGGCAAGGATTTCAAATGATCTGATTTATCTTAGATTCAGTTTTCCCTGCCTTCCAAAGCGTGTCATTCCTTTCCATGGAGATACCTTTAGCAGTACGCGATCGCCGATTGGAATTCTAGGGGTTTCCGTCGTCTGTCAGCGTAGCTCTTTTGTCGGTCTCGAGATTCATGGAGTCATTCCCTGATGTGAATGATCTTCTCGGTTTTTTCGATGATAATCTCGGGCCCAGTGAGAGTGATGTTTGGTACCTGCCCTTTTGCCAAATGTGTGTCTCCTACCTCCGCCCAACCGAGAGGTGATCGGCATTTTCGTCCATAAAGGGACTCAAAGGGAGTGACCTTGATGCTTGTGTGATAGCTATTATTGTACAAGAGTTCAATTAGTGGCAAGTGGACATCCCATGCCATGCCAAAGTCTATCACACAAGATCTTATCATATCCTCCAATGTTTGGATAGTCCTCTCAATTTGCCCATCTGTCTGGGGATGGTAGGCGATGCTCATATCGAATTGGGTTCTCAACGACCTCTGTAGCTACTGCCAAAACTTAGAGGTAAACCTACCATCTCTTTCCGAGATAATCGATATTGGCATGCCATGTAATATCACAACCTCTTTTATGTAGATCTGGGTCGGCCTTTCCATTTTATACATTTCCTTAATTGGCAGGAAATGGGTGGATTTGGTCAACCGATCGAAAATCACCCAGATGGCATCCAATCCATCTGTCGTCTTGGGCAATTTGGTTATAAAATCCATTGTGATTCTCTCTCATTTCCACTCAGGTATCTCCGGTTATTGATAGAGTCCTGAGGGCTTTTGATATTCTACCTTCACCTTGGCGTAAGTCAGGCACTTGCCCATGTAGGTAGCAATTTTAGCCTTCATATTCGGCCACCAATATTGTTGTTTGAGGTCTAAATACATTTTATCGGAACCCAGATGGACGGAGTACCTTGTCTTGTGTTCTTCATTCATGACCACATATCTGAACTCTCCAAATTTTAAGGACCAGATTCAGTCCATGAGATAGTAAGCTCTGTCCTCTTTGATTGTAAGATTCTTGTCCATCCCATTCAAGGCTTTGTTTGCGATGTTCTTCGAATTCAAGGCTTCAAGTTGAGCCTCCTTAATTTGCGAAGACAAGTGGGAATGGATGGTCATCTCTAGTTTTCTTACCCGGTGACCCGAGTATTCCATTATGCTTAGGGCATCGGCCACTACATTGGCCTTGCCCGGATGGTACCTGATCTCACATTCATAGTCATTCAGCAGCTCAAGCCATCGTCGCTATCTCATGTTTAGTTCCTTCTGGTTCAGGATATGTTGGAGGCTTTTGTGGTCCGTGAAAATGGTGCACTTTGTCCCGTAAAGGTATTGCCTCAACATCTTTAGAGCGAACACCATAGCTCCCAGCTCGAGATCGTGAGTGGTATAGTTCACTTCATGGGTCTTCAGTTGTCTAGATGCATAGGTTATAACCTCCCCACGCTGCATAAGCACACAACCTAACCCTTGATTTGATGCATCACAACATACCACTAAATCTTTCGTTCCCACTGGAAGAGACAAAACTAGAGCACTGCAGAGGGCTTGCTTCAGGGTTTGGAAGGCAGCTTCTTGTTTCGCATCCCATGTGAAGGTTACACCCTTATGGGTTAGAGTGGTGAGTGGTTTGGCAATCTTGGAGAAATTCTGAATGAACCTCCGGTAATAACCAACGAGGCCTAAGAATTGCCTGATCTCCTTCGGGGTTCTCGGGGTTACCTAACGTTTAGTTTCTTTGATGTTGGATGGGTCCACGTGTATTACCTCTTCACTGACCATGTGCCCCTGAAAATCCACTTTGCGGATCCTGAATTACCACTTATAAAATTTTCCGTATAACTTTTCCGCCCTTAGAGTCTCCAAAACCCATCGTAGATGCTGGTTGTGTTCCTCCTTGCTCTGAGAATAAACCAATATGTTGTCGATAAAGACTATCACAAATTTGTCAAGGAAAGGTCGGTAGACTCCGTTCATCAGGTCCATAAATTCCACAGGCGCATTCGTTAAATCGTAAGGCATTACCATGAGTTCATAATTCCCGTAACGAGTTCAGAAAGCGGTTTTGGGGACATCTTCTTCTCAGATTCGCAGTTGATGGTATCCGGACCTTAGATCTATTTTCGAGAAGTAACTCGCTCCTTATACCTGGTCAAATAGATCATCGATCCGAGAAAGAGGGTATCGTGTAACTCCCCGATCCTCAGGTATTTCATTATAATGAATTTATGGATTAAGCTCTACTGGACGAGTTGGTCAACCTACTCGTCGAGTAGGAGCGGGGTGAGAACGCATGTTTAGTGACCTACTCGGCGAGTCCACTATTGGGACTCGGCGAGTAGGAGCTGGCAGATGAAACCCTAAATCCCAGGGTTTGCGCCGTATTTAAAGGAGCCTCAGCCTCCTTTGGGCTTCCTTATAGTCTTTGAGAGCCCTTATAAACCCTAATTCGTGTGTGTGTGCCTTGGAGTCGTTTTGAAGCTTGGAAGAGAGGATTTTGGAGGAAGGGAGTTAAGAGTGCAAAGGAAATTGAAGCAAGAAAGGAGGGGGAAACGGGTTTTACCTCAGCTAGCATCTTTTGAAGGTATCAAAGTGCCATTCCTACTTCCTTTTCTATCCTCTTGTTGAGTTCTAGGGCTTTTATGGAATTTCAAGTTGGTATGTTGAGCTATAGGCTAGATCTGAAGTTATAACTTCAGATTTGGACCCTCCTTGGGTGCTAGAGTCATAAAGTTGTTGTATTGGTTGTAGATGAAGTCCCTCTTGGACTAGAAGCTCCATTAAGAACTTAAAATAGACTTTTGGAGCCCTTATAGCCATGCATGTACGTAAAGTTTGCAACATTACGTGATAAGTATGCCCTAGAAGCTTGGATCTGTGATTTGGAGCCGCTACATGGCTCAAAACAAATCTGTATGGAAAGAGGACTGAATGGACTCGGCGAGTCCAATGAAGATGGTCATTGAGCTTGGAGAGTTGGATGAACAACTCGGCGAGTTCGATGAAGATCGCTATAAAACTCGACGAGTTGAAGAATAACTCGGCGAGTCGGATGACTTTTCCCTTGGATAGACTTGCATGTGTACCCGTCGAGTTACAGGAGGGAAACTCGACGGGTGGCCCTTAAGGATCGATCGGGATTCGAAGGAACTCGACTAATCACTCCGGTGGCTCGGCGAGTTGGAATGTGCTCCATGAACTCGGCGAGTGGCCGAGTGCACTTGGTGAGTAGAGGTCAACATGGGTTGTTAACCTTGACTGAGGACTCTAACCTTGATCAGGAAGTTCTATGAGGTTATGGGGAGTCTCATAAGGGTAAGAAATTACGAGTATATCATGCTATGGTTATAGGTGGTGGAGCTGGTGTCAAGTGATCCGATAGTTGGAGTTTGCATTCCTATCGACATCTGCGAGGTGAGTTATCCTCACTATATCTATAGGGACTACGGCGCCAAGGCCGGTCCTTTATGAATTACATCCTGGGTTAGGATGATTGCTTTGTTATTGCCGTGTTAGATTTCATCCTGGTTTAGGATGGGTGTTATGTTATTGCTTTGCTGGAATTTATACTCTTAGGATGGTTGTTATACTAGAGATCGGTAGTTATGGTATGCTGCATAAGATTCTGATCTATAGGATCGGAACCAAGATAGATAGTACGTTATGCTTTTATGATCCGTGAGGATTGGTTGGTCAGTGACCTGTTAGGTCGATACTCTAGCTATGAGTGAGCTCTTTGATTGATGACCAATGAGATGGATATGTTTTCTATGTGTACATGCCAGTATATGATAGTATGCGTACATGGTTAGTTGCTTGTTGGTTGGGTTAAGGCGGTCCTGCTTTGTGCTGAAGGCCAACACACCCTCTGAGTGGTCCAGGGAGACTGTAGGCCCACGCGGCGGACCAATCATGCCGAAGGCTCGGGATAGATTCAGATAGACTGTAGGCCCAGTAGGGCGGACCAGTTCGGCCGATGGCCTAGTATGTATGTTGTTTGATTGATTGTTTTGGCTATGGTTCTGCCAGTGTGGTATTGGTATTTTGGGGGTAGCTCACTAAGCCCTCGGGCTTACAGTTTTCAGTTTATTGTTTCAGGTACTTCAGGAGAGCGAGGGAAGGCGAAGGCGTGACCATACCGCTCCTCATCCTCATGATCTATTTTGGGACACTCTGGTGATAAATGAATTGGAAATGTTTTGTAAAAACAGTTACTATTTGACTATTTTGTTAGTATTAAAAGTTTAAATTTGGCGTAAATTTTATGGGTGTTACAAGTTGGTATCAGAGCCTTGGTTTGAACGAATTGGAGGAACACTCGTGTGAACCCAGTCTCAAACCGTGGAGATTTTTGGGAAATAAGTTTTAAAAATGGTTTTCAAAATAAAGGATGGAGGATGCAAAAGGTATGATCAGCCGGAGCCTGTAAGTAAGACCCAAAATACCATACAGTTATTTGATATTCTGATATGATTAGAACAGCATGCTAGTGCTAGGCTAGGTATTTTCAGGAATCGCATGATAGATTGGCCTGATTGTATGATACCTATTAGCCTAGGGTTTCTTGTATATGGGATTGACATCATGATTGTAGATGTTTAGTGTATGCACCACGACTGTGGATAGTCAAGATCTTATAGCCTGAGAATGCCCGATTCAACCTTAGTGTAGGATCAGATATTCTAAAGTCTATTGGGTCCAGCACTATGTGCAGACAGTGTACACTAGTGCTACAGGGGTTGATGGAAGTTTCATGGATATGTGAGTGGTGCGGAACTGTAGGAGCAGTTACTAGTTAGGCGATGACCCCTGTTAGTGAGGGTTGATTGCAGATTATGTTAAATACAGTTTAGGGCGTTGTGGTGATACTTGACACAAACATGGGTAGGTGCAGAAGGTAGTAGGGGCCCATACTACTGAAAGCACAGGACCCATACGCATATCAAGGAAGTCACAACCCTTAGGGTTTGAGGGTAATTGGTCTTCCGTCATTCTATGATCTGTTTGAGACATTGAGTTTGTTTGCAGTATGGTGGTGACGAGACGTGTTGCTTCTAGGACCGGATCAGGATCCTGATCAGGATCAGGGTCAGGAGACGGAGGACTGGAGGTGCCGATAGATCCTGAGCCCGTTGTTCAGATTGGGACTGAGGAGTTGGATGCCCGGATTCGGGAGATCATGCACGATGAGATTGCTGCTGCGTTCCGAGCGCAGTTACCAGAGATGTTTGGGTCGATTAAGACCGCGATGATCGAGTACTTTGATGAGCGGTATGCTGCTCTAGCAGAGACTGCTGCCGCTGCAGCCACTTCGGCTGTAACTGCTGCAGGGAATGGAGGATGAGGAGCCGGCAGAGCTTTTCAGTACTGGGACTTCGACAATACGAAGCCCTCGACATTTGATGGTACACAGGATGCTCTTCAGGCTATGTGGTGGTTATCTGACGTGGAAGGATGTTTCTTCACGTGTTCCTGTCCTGCTGACCAAAAGGTCAGGTGTGCCCTGAACCTGCTGAGGCTTGGGCGAAGGACTGGTGGAGGCTGACGACTGGGTTGTATGCTGATGATCAGAGGGATGTTGTTACCTGGGGCAGTTCTGGGATATGTTTTGCACCCGCTACGTTCCGCGCGTGGAACGAGAGCGGCTTGCTCAAGAGTTTTTGACCTTGAGGCAGGATGGGGAGTTTATGATGGAGATTACCCGTATGTTCACGGAGAGGGCTATGTTTTGCCCGGAGTTTGCTTCTGAGCAGTCTCAGATGAATCGTTATCTGAGTATGCTCAAGACGGATATTCGACAATTTATGTCTACTCAACGATGTGATACCCTCCTAGACCTACAGGAAGCCGCGCGACGGCGTGAGTTGGAGATAGAGCTGCAACTGAAGGAGCAGCGTCAGGCACCAGCACAGTCTCAGTCGGCGCCTAAGCAGTCTAAAATCGCTGATACACGGTTTGGGGGTCATCAGAGTCGCACTTGTGGGAAGTGTGGCAAGGCTTATTGAGGGGTTTGTCGAGCAGGAGGAGGGTGCCACAAGTGTGGCAAGGAGGGGCACTATGCCAGGGACTGTCGCCAGTCCGCCCCTCCAGCAGATATGAGGATTTATTTCCATTGTCATCAGGTTAGTCATGTGAAGACCAACTGTCCGCAGCTCGCCGCCAAGACGGCACAGGGTTCCCTTTCAGCTACTGAGATGATTGGGGATAGGAGGCCAGTCAAGTTGGAGCCTCCGAAGGCTTAGGGTCGCGCCTTCCAGCTCATGACTGAGGAGGCCAAGGCAGCACTAGATGTGGTTGCTGGTATGTTTCTGTTCTCTATCTCAGTTTTTATAGTTGTGTTATGCTTATTGGTTGTACCTATGATCAGGTACGTTTTTAGTAAATTCTTTGCCTGCTTTGGTTTTATTTGACTCGAGGGCGAGTCGGTCATTCGTATCTCAGACCTTCTCTAGAGGGTTCAGTGTGCTGATAGATGACCTTGAGTGCCCGTTGCGAGTTTCGATCGCCAACGAGCACGGGGTTTCTGCTTCTTCGGTCTACCGGGGATGCAAGTTGGAGATTTTCGGAGTGTCTTTCCCGATAGATTTGATTCCTATTCCCATGGGGGATGTATGCGTGATTGTGGGAATGGATTGGCTTAGCCGTTTTGGCGCCATGATCGACTGTGAGGGTCAGCGGGTGGTGGTTCGAACCCCAAGTGTGGGAGAACTGGTGGTATATGGTGAGGGCCCCTAATCGGGATCAAGGTTCTGTTCGGCGGCCAGGGCTCGGCAGTATATTCAGCACGGGTGTGCCGGTTATTTGGCATATGTGGTAGATACGAGGGTTAGAGAACAGCTCTCAGTTTCAGAGGTCCCTGTGGTTAGAGAGTTTGTTGATGTATTTCCGGAGGAGTTACCTGGAGTGCCTCGGGTGAGGCAGGTTGAGTTTAGGATTGATCTAGTGCCAGGTATGGCCCCTATCGCCAAGGCGTCGTACCGTTTGGCACCGCTAGAGATGCAGGAGTTGTAATCTTAGTTGCAGGAATTGCTAGGCAAGCAGTTTATTCGTCCGAGTAGCTCACCCTGGGGAGCACCGATCCTCTTCGTCAGTAAGAAGGATGGTTCGCACAGGATGTGCATTGACTATAGGGAGTTGAATAAGTTAACGGTAAAGAACCGTTATCCGCTCCCGAGGATAGATGACCTCTTCGACCAGCTGCAGGGTGCATCTTGGTTTTCCAAGATTGATTTGAGATCAGATTACCACCAGGTCAGGGTGAGGGAGGAAGATGTGGAGAAGACCGCGTTCCGGACTCATTATGGTCATTACGAGTTCGTGGTGATGCCGTTTGGACTCACCAACGCACCAACAGTGTTCATGGATTTGATGAACCGCGTCTGCAGACCGATGCTCCATCACTCGGTCATTGTGTTTATAGATGATATCTTGTTGTATTCCAAGACCCGAGACCAGCATGAGGAGCACCTCAGGGAGCTGTTGAAGGTGCTACGACGAGAACAGCTTGATGCCAAGTTCTCGAAGTGTGAGTTCTGGTTGTGGGAGGTTATGTTCCTTGGACATCTCGTTAACCAAGATGGGATTTTGGTCGATCCGGCCAAGGTGGAGGCGGTTATGCAGTGGGAGGCTCCGAGATCTCCCTCAGACATCAGGAGTTTTCTGGGCTTAGCAGGGTATTATCGGAGATTCATTCGTGATTTCTCCAAGGTTGTTGTACCCCTCACTCGTCTAATGAGAAAGGTAGTGGACTTTCGGTGGGGTCCGGAGCAGCAGAGGGCGTTTGAAACCCTCCGACAGCGGTTATGCGAGGCACCAGTGTTGACGCTCCCCAAGGGAGTGGATGTGACAAGCCGATATTTCAACTCTTTGTAATGGCCTAATAAGTCAAGTATTGTAACCACTTTTAAGTTAAAGAAATTAACGTTGATAATAAAATGTCCAAAAAGTTTCTATTTAACTACCTACTATGTTTAATATCATTAAACCGGAATCGTACGTAAAAAGAACGCCCAAATCCGACTTCGTATATTGAAGTTAAGATTTTTCCAAGTTCGGTTTAGCAGCAGATAGCTAAAAACTCGAATCGGAGATCGAGCGACTTTTGGCCGGAATGACCTAAACGAGAATCGAAGGTCTCGACAATGGTATTTCAGCGGTGAAAAGTCTGGCAAAAACCGACGTCAGATAAAGAAGCTATGAATTTTTAAAGAAATTCCTTAATCACGTCATTTTATAATTAAATAATAAAAATAATTTCGGAATTTGCCAACGGAGTCTAAACGAAAGTTGTAGAGCGTAGTCTCACCTACGCGTGGATATAAAGACCATCGAAAACGGAGTTCGTATGAAGAAGATATGATTTTTTGAAGTTTATTAAATAAATTATATATGAATTTAATTCAAAAATCTGGTAATATCCGAAGGAGGAGTCAGCGTCCTCATCCGAGTTACGCGCTGCGTAACCCCGTACGCCCCGCGTACACGAGGGCCTTAGTCTCGGTCCGTCCACGTCGCCCCTATGCGAAGCTACCCGACCCGTCCCATTCGAAGCCGAGGCAGTCGAGGACTCGGTCATGCATGACGTACGCGTACGCGCTGCGTACGAGCGTACGCCCCGCGTACCGAGGCGGTTCAGCCCCCTATAAATAGAAATGCGAGGGTTCCCGGAAATGCACCCCATTTCTCTCCTTTCTCTCACGATCTTGCCTCGTTTTCCGTGCCCGCACTACCCCGAAGCTCTGGTCTTTTTGCTCAAGTCCCGAGGGTCGATTTTACTCCTGAGATTCCCGAGAATCCCGAGAAAAATCCGTTTCTCAAGACGAAACTCTGCCCGGTTTTCCATCTTGCTATCTTCAAACTTTCAAGTGAGTTCATACCCCTTAATTAACCTTTTTAAGATATTCTAAATGCTTTTATATGCTTTCAAGGGGGGGGGGGGGGGGAATACAAGTAAAACACACGAGTATTATCGTGTGTTACATAAAGAATTATTTTATATGCTTTTATATATCCAAATCACATGTGATTTATAAACTTTATAGGAAACTTTCGTATATAAAATATGTTGCAATAGAATTCTATTTTTTGAAATATAAATTGTTGTAATGCATGTATAAACTAAACATTTTCTTAGATTATATGTATATTTGTCTACCTTAGGCTCTACAAAAATCTATGCTTTCATAACAAATGATTTCTTTTCTAGGTATTTCTAAACACACGAGGCACACTTTTAAAACTATAATAGGTATAGTTTTACGAAAAAATTTCTAACTATTACATACTAGAAACATGATTTTTAAGAAGTCACTTTCATATACAAGAACAAACGAACATTTTAACACGTAAATCTGTTTTTATACAACGGTTTTGGTGAGACATAAACTTCACATACGTTCGAGTACACATTTCAAGTGCTGTATTATATACCAGAATCCCTTGGAGGGGGAGCATGGTGTTTGTGTATAGATCTATACGAGCTTGACAACCCGCACCCTGACTGTTAGCTACAGTCCACCATTTGGGGTAACAAACGTCATAACATTCCAACGCCTGAAGAACGTTGTGTATAGGCATTCCGAGTCAATAGTATGGTTATAAAACTCACATGGGGTATTAAAAATGCATTGATTTACAAGGTTTTCAAACACATTGGTTATTTTACACTTACATACATTTTCAGAAACAAACATTGGTCTTGAGAGAAGGCTACTCTTATACTAGTAGAAAATATAGGATTTTCTAAACACAACACAACCAAGGACCAAAACATTTCATTTTATACAAACATTGTCATTTAAATACTTATGAAACTCACCAGCTTAAATGCTGATCTACTCTTTCAAAATTACTTGTATGTCCCAGGTAATCAGTAATTTCAGGTATCATTATGCTTTTGATGAAGGGATGCTGCGGCGCCAGTTTAATCTCATATTTTGACATCATATTGTAATTGGTTTTGAACATGTAACTTTTGACAAATGTAAACTTTCAATTATATATGTGATGGTTGTATTGCTTTCTTTACTATGTATTCATTTGTTACGTTACCACATGAAGTCATCCGCCGCCGAACGTTTCCGCCGTTCTGGTTTGGGGGTGTGACAGATTGGTATCAGAGCAATGTTTATAGTGAACTAAGTATATCGAACCACATAAGATATACAAACTATAAATGCTTAAGGGACTAACACTCTCTGACAAAACATTTTTCTTTTTACGCTTAAGCAGCGTTACGTTTAACTTAAATTGATAGTTCATTTAAGTACAATTACATGCATACAACAAATTATTTTCATGATATCTAACTATACAACAAGTATTTAGACAAGTTGACACTACGATTAAGCCTCGATATATGTAATCAGATTTTGGACAAATATAGCATGATCAACTATATTTGCCCGAGATTGGACCAACATATATCGAGGAATGATCGTAGTAAGCAACAAGTCTAAACTTACCAAACCGTTACTAGAATCAAACACAAGAATTTAAATACTATAGGAGTATTTGCTACCTAAGCTAGTTTAACTTACATGTTTTACATGTTTTAACTTTATTCAATTCTTATAACCCTATTTCTCGTACAGTCAAATGGCTGGATTTCACCACCCCGGCGACCCCTACTTTCCCAACCAAGGCAACGGAGGATGGGTCGAAGATGATCCCGAAGAGGACGAGGAACCCATAGAAGTGGATGATGACTCCGGTACCGACTCAGAACCGGAAGTGATCGATCCACCACCCGTTCAAACTCCCGTCTTTGTAAGGAACTTTCAAGGACCGACTCCCGTCTGGGGAAGTCACCTCCATCATTGGAGCCAGCAACAGAACTTACGCCCTCCCTACGGCATGTGCCGGGACTTCTATGATGTTCGCGGCGGAGGTTCGGCTGATCGGGCACTCCTAGTAATGGTGGTTAAGCTAGCCAATCAGTCCTATCAGTCCGGAATTCAAGCTAGCCGACTCCGGGATGTCAACGTGGAAGTGCAGGTTCACACTTCTGACATCCGTAGGCTGGACAAGATACAAGACAATGCTCAACTCCAAACCGAGGCATTCCAAGCGCAAATGATTGCAGCCCTCGCTGAACTGAGGGAACAACAAGCCGCTTTTGATAGGTGTCTAATGGAGTCGAAGCAATCAAATGCAGAGTCAAGCTCCAAGCGCAACCTACGTCGCAAGTAGTGCTTGTTAAAGACTCAAATTTTGTTATAGCTTAGGACCTCGGCTAAAAGCCTTTAAATTTCTCGAACTTTGTAATCGGAGACCCTTATAGGGGTCAAATTTTCATGATCGTTGTATCAACTTTTATATTAATATAAGTGACACTATTATTACTACGTTGAGTATTTCGTTCAAACCTTGAAAAGTCTTTGAGAAACCAAATACTTGTTTCATACTTTCAGTCTTACAAATAACTTTCATTCTTCTATTTTAAGACTCATACTAGCATCTGTCGTTGAACTATAGCAGTTTAGTTCATGAGACACATTAATTTTCTATTCTATGGAATTCTTATCTTTACCTTTTCAACCTATAGTTGAAGGATGTGTAACGTCCCAAAATTCAAGACTAAAAATTTCTTTTAATGAAGTACCACTTAAAGTGAAATCATCATTTCAAAACATAAACAGAGTATTAGTTTTCAAAACACATGTTCATTATCAGAGTAAAACATTCCCAGGCTAACTAATCTATGGTGTGTGCCATGCGATCATCCCGAGCTCCATCAACCGCTACTGGAAGTACCTGAAACCAAAACTGAAAACCGTAAGCACAAAGCTTAGTGAGTTCCCCACCTTACCACATACCATGCAAACATATAACAACCAATGTTCAGCTAGGAGTTACAGGCCTTGCCCACACTCGGGAAGATACGGGCCCTGCCCACACTCGTGAAGATACAGGCCCTGCCCACACTTCGCTATCTGGGAGATACGGGCCTTGCTCACACTCGTGAAGATACAGGCCTTGCCCATATTTCGCTATCTGGGAGATACGGGCCTAGCCCACACTCCAACCTCGGAGAGATACGGGCCCTGCCCACACTCAACCGCTAACCCATAACATACAAGTATCACACAGACAACAAGTATAAGCAACTCTATCACATTAACACATATATCATACTTGACTAAACCCAGAGATATGGGCTCGGCCCACACTCTAGTACTAGCATCTCGTCTACACGGGTCGGCCTTGGTGCCTTAGATTCGTTCCTACTGCAAAGGAAACTCACCTGATACTGCTGAACTGCTGCTGCTAACCCCTTTGACCGCTACCTGACCACTGACTCCGACCTGCTGCTCCGCTAGCTCCCCGAGCTACCAATATCAACATAACACTTAGTCTAACTGACCTTCAAAGGTCAACCAAGCCAACTCTGGTCAAAGTCAACGTCCTGGTCAAAGTCAACCTTCCAGGTCAACCCTACTCATCGAGTCACCCCACTGACTCGCCGAGTTCATAAGTCCAGAGTCCTTCCACTCGCGACTCTACTCGCCGAGTCAGACCCTGACTCGCCGAGTCTACTGATTCCCGATTCCTGTCCTGTCCAACTCACTGAGTCCTGGCTCGACTCGCTGACTCGAGACTTAACTCGAAGGGTTTGGAACCACGCGACCTGACTCGTCGAGCACACGGCAATCTTCATCCAGCTCGCCGAGTTGTTCATCCAACTCGCCGAGTTCATGCTCATCTTCATCCGACTCGACGAGCTGTTCATCCCACTCGTCAAGTTCCTCCTCATCTTCAAGCTACTCGCCGAGTCCACCCGAAGGACTCGCCGAGTCCATTAAGATCCACTTACATGCAGAGGACTTCCGAGTCATGCATGAACTCCAAACTGTAGATCTACCCTTCCCAAGCCTATTCCCCATGTAAAGTTGCAAACTTTACGTGTAGAGAGGGAGATCTAGGCAAAATGCACTAATAACTAGGGTTTAAGACCAAGAGGCTCCAAAATCCACCCGATGGTTGATACTTTACGGGATTCTAAACCAACACAAGCATGGATCTGAGGTAGCAACCTCAGATCCGGACCTCAAGCTTGAAATTGATCTTAGGCATGGCTTAAAAGCCCCAAAACTCATAACCAAAGAAGATCTAAAGGAGGGAAACGAATTGATACCTTCCAATGCTCTGAAATGTTCCCCAAACTTCAGATCCAAAGCCACTCCTTGATGCTTCAAAGATTCCCACTTCTTCTTCTTCTTCTAAATCACTCAAAAATGGCCAAAAGCATGAATCATCACAATGGGGGCTTAGGGTGCGGCGTTCTGGGTGTGAGAGAAAGTAAAGGAGCCCTAGGAAGAGGATTGAGACGTTTAAATAGGCTCCAAGCCCCGGATTTAGGGTTTTCCTCGCACAGACCAGACTCGCCGAGTCCACTTGGCCGACTCGCCGAGTTGGTCACTTACTCCTCGACCTGGATCCCGCTCCGACTCGCCGAGTCCTTCCTTGGACTCGCCTAGTCTCTCCTAAATTTAGGGTTTTCTTTACTTTCTTGTCTTTCAAAATCTTGGGTAACCCTCGGGTCGAACCTGACCCTGAACAACTTAGAAACAGAACTTACTCAACCGATAATCCTTCTGGTACTCACCGAGTACTGCACTGAACCCGCAGAGGTTCTCTACTACTTTCCTTGCGTAATTTCCTTGTCTTCCCCAAGGCAAAGCCTCATAACCGACTTTTCCTCTGACACTGTGAAGGCCCCATCCTTCACTAACTCGATCACCCCCGCTATTCCCAGAGCGGGTCACCACCGTCTGTCACCACTGACACTGCTCTCTGACAGAACTTGGTGCCTAGCATCCCTAGACCAACTATCCTGCCAGCACTTGCATTCCAACACAAATACTAATACTGTCCAAAACTCTGAAACTATCCAAACACTAAACTGCCTGCAATACTGAACATGCCTGAAACTCTGAACTAACTGGAACACTGAGCTGCCTGAATCACTGAACTGACTGAGACACTGAGCTGCCTGAAACACTGAACTGACTGAAACACTGAACTGACTGAAACACTGAGCTGCCTGAAACACTGAACTGACTGAAACACTGAGCTGCCCGAAACACTGAGTTCCAACTCAACTGTGGAGCCAAAGGAGTCCCCACTTAGTCGCTCCCACGACTTCTGAACAAAATCTTTCTCTGAAACTAGTTTCCACTAGTTATCCTATCACTGTGGCTCTAACAACCTTCCGATCCAACCGATCGGGTCCAAACGTCACATCCTGACATCATCAATTCCACGACTAACAGCACGATGGCTCCCAGACTGACGGTAGCCCTTAACATACCCGAACCGCAACGGTCCACTGCTACTCTGATCTCATAACTGATGTGACGATCTATAGCCAAGTTGCTGACTTAGCCATAACTGAACCATTTGGGAAATCCAAAATCTAACCCGTGGATTCCCATATCCTCACTGCTGCACCCGCGGACTTACAACTCTCTAATACTATCTGGCTGCTAATGGATGCTACGGCTACCCTCGCAGACTTACAACACCACTACTACTATCCGACTACTAGTGAATGCTACGGCTACCCCCGCAGACTTACAACACCACTACTACTATCCCAAGGACATCCTGACTATCCCTAGTCTCGCTGGTGATTCCTCCTCCTGATTTCTCAAAACCAGCCCTCAGTCTTGAATACTGCATCATCCTCGACATCTTATATCCTTAATGTACTTAGCGCTTCGTTGAGGAACTCTTCGGCTTGGTTCCCAAACCAACCGTCTACTAATCCGGATACAAGAAGCTATTATAGGGAAGTTTCCAAACTCCCAACTCCTGAATTTACACAACCGTACATGCTGACTCTGACACTGGCTACTAATACGAAAACATCTCTTGCTAACCGCTCTCAGGATCCTCATTCCGATTCACTTGAGCCCCTACAGGTGATCCTCCAATCCTGGATTCTCAACCAACTTCCGACCATCTTGTTCGCACGCGCTAGCTGGTGGGGAGTTTCTGAAACTCCCAACCCTGAATCCTTAGTCCATCAAACGCTGAACTACTTCTTTTCCTTCTCGGAGGCCACATACTCGCTCTGGGTATGCGTGCTCTTACCTGGGCACAATCGGAGGATTCTCCCCCACTTCGATCCTGCTTACCCCTTGTTGCTCGATGCTCAAAAGAGATCCCGATCTTTGCTGCCATTCCATAATCATTCTGCTAAGGAACCCAAGCCTGCCATAGCTAGGGATCTAACCAATCCATCTCTAACACTATGCCACTCCGAACTAGCGAGACGTACCAAATCTCTCCCAAGCATGCTACAGTTACTGCATCCTTCGAAACCTTCATCAATAGAGCACATCCCCTATCTACCATACAAATATCCAAGGTATGCAGATGGCATATAACTCGATCACAATCAACCAATCAAAATAAAATACTTTTACCGCTAATGATGCAGAACCATAACAATGAAATCATGCACAAATAAAAGAACTGAAAATGGGAAATTGCATACCTGCAACGTCTGGCGTTGCTCGCGTCTCCAAGGTCGTCATCTGAAAAGCCCTGCTCCCTGCTGCAGGTGTCTCTACCCGGCCCTGACGGCCATCCGCTATCCTCAAAGTTGTTGGGGCGGGTGCCATCACCCGTCCTGCCAAACACAAACCGGGGCACTGGGCCTTCTTGTGGCCCCGCTGGTTGCAATGAAAACATATCAAGTCTGATCCCTACGCGGCGGTAACAGTACAATCCCAACTGAAGTGACCAGTCCGACCGCACTTGAAGCAGCCAGACTCACCACCGCTACCACTCCTGCACGCGCCCCCGCCCTGCCACACTTTCCGCACCGATTGCGGTCCTGATGATCCCTCGATCTCGAATCCGATCCCTTGGGCCTTTTGCCCGAACCCGTAGCTACCTGAACCTCATTCGGCTTCCTCTTCCGGATCTGTTCCAAATCAATTCCCTTTCTCTAGCCCAAGAAATCATATCTTCCAGCATCTTACTGCTGGACCTGCTCATGAACTCCCTGATGTCATCCTTCAACATCTCATGGTACCGAGCCTTCTTCATCTCCTCATCCGCTACATACTGCGGTACAAGAAGAGCCCTCTCCCTAAACTTGGCGGTGATCCCCGCCACAGTCTCAGTAGTCTGCGTCAAATCCTGAAACTCTCGTGCCAGCTGCTGCACCTCAATAATTGGCGAAAACTCCGCCCTGAACCTAGCTGAGAAATCGCTCCAAGTCATCGCGTCTAATGCAGCATCATCCCCCAAAGTATGACCAATCTCCTCCCACCAATCCCTCGCTCTGTCCTTCAGAAGACAGGAGGCGAGTCTAACTTTGTCCCCCTCGGGACACTTGCTCGAACGAAAAGTGTTGGCAACATCAGCCAACCATCTGCTGCTAGCAATGGGGTCCCTAGCCCCATGATAATCTGGTGCCCCGCAGGCTCTGAACTCTCGAAATGTCAAGGTACGCACTCCCGTCAATGCCATCATCTCAGTACGGAAGGCTCCCAACCTCGCATCCAAAATCTCTAGCATACCCTCCTTGACCGTGCCAAAGATCACAGGAGTCTGAGCTAGAATACTGCGCGTAGCCTCAGCTGATATTAACTCTCTCATCCGCTCCTCGAGCTGCTCGGTCCCTGAACCCGAGCCTGATCCCTCTCCGGCGCCTGATCCGCCCGCTGGTCTCTCTTGCAATGTCACCGTGCTGATAATATACCACAACCACTATCAGAATACTCATCACTGATGCGAGACCAAACATGCCCTACCAGGTTCCCGGTCTTGTCTCTGCCCTTCCCGAATCGAGTACGGATCCTCTGCTTTCAGTAGTACGGGCCCATACTACCTTCCACATCGATCCGTACTTTCCTCAGGAATTGCCTTGACTCCACCAAGTCCCTTATCCACTAATACTGCTCCCAACATTATCTCATCCTAGGCTTACCCTAGGGAAACCTCCGACTCAACTCAACCAGTCCTCAGCTGCTGAAGGTCTCCTTGTGATGCCAATTAGCCATCACCTAGATACCATCACATGTGACTAGGCTCAGATAATCCTTCAAGTAAAAGACTCGTCCCTACAACGGTTGGACTCAGACAAGAGCTGCGCAATAGGGCCAAATCCATCACTCTGAGATTATTCAACCCTGATCACATGTGACGTAACGTATCTATCTAATGGCTAACTCCCATCACTCAAAATCCCACAATGCACAAAGCAAGTAGCATTCGGACAAGGGGAAAGTCTAACCACAACATACTCAAGCAATCATATCCACATAGCAAGAATCTGAACTAGCATGCAACACAAACTCACAACTCAGGCATAACCTAAACAGGCTATCCTACTACTGTCTAATCAGCACTAACATGCAGCTCAAAAGCACAAATAACAGGCACATAAGGCATCATCCCTAGATCCTTAGTCCTATTCTAGCATGCTATTCTATCAAATGATAATCATAACATAAACTTGTATGGGTATTTTGGGGTACTTACTTGAGCTCTGTTGATTGCATGCACCACACCTCTTTTCTCTTTTCAAAGTTCTTTTCTTTCTGAATTCTTATAGCTTTTCTAAAACAGTTTTTCGTTCTCAAAATTCTTTTTACAAACTGTCTTTTCACTTTTGAAAACTTTTTATCCGACCCCTAAGTTTGAGTTCAGGCACACCCGAGAGTATGCCCGAATCCCTCAAACCAAGGCTCTGATAGCAACTTGTAACGTCCCAAAATTCAAGACTAAAAATTTCTTTTAATGAAGTACCACTTAAAGTGAAATCATCATTTCAAAACATAAACAGAGTATTAGTTTTCAAAACACATGTTCATTATCAGAGTAAAACATTCCCAGGCTAACTAATCTATGGTGTGTGCCATGCGATCATCCCGAGCTCCATCAACCGCTACCGGAAGTACCTGAAACCAAAACTGAAAACCGTAAGCACAAAGCTTAGTTAGTTCCCCCACCTTACCACATACCATGAAAAGATATAACAACCAATGTTCAGCTAGGAGTTACGGGCCTTGCCCACACTCGGGAAGATATGGGCCCTGCCCACACTCGTGAAGATACGGGCCCTGCCCACACTTCGCTATCTAGGAGATACGGGCCTTGCCCACACTCGTGAAGATACGGGCCCTGCCCACACTTCGCTATCTGGGAGATACGGGCCCTGCCCACAATCGTGAAGATACGGACCCTGCCCACACTTCGCTATCTAGGAGATACGGGCCTTGCCCACACTCGTGAAGATACGGGCCCTACCCACACTTCGCTATCTGGGAAGATACGGGCCCTGCCCACACTTCGCTATCTAGGAGATACGGGCCTTGCCCACACTCATGAAGATACGGGACCTGCCCACACTTTGCTATCTGGGAGATACGGGCCCTGCCCACACTCGTGAAGATACGGGCCCTGCCCACACTTCGCTATCTAGGAGATACGGGCCTTGCCCACACTCGTGAAGATACGGGCCCTGCCCACACTTCGCTATCTGGGAAGATACGGGCCCTGCCCACACTTCGCTATCTAGGAGATACGGGCCTTGCCCACACTCGTGAAGATACGGGCCCTGCCCACACTTCGCTATCTGGGAGATACGGGCCCTGCCCACACTCGTGAAGATACGGGCCCTGCCCACACTTCGCTATCTAGGAGATACGGGCCTTGCCCACACTCGTGAAGATACGGGCCCTGCCCACACTTCGCTATCTGGGAAGATACGGGCCCTGCCCATACTCGTGAAGATACGGGCCCGGCCCACACTTCGCTATCTAGGAGATACGGGCCTTGCCCACACTCGTGAAGATACGGGCCCTGCCCACACTTCGCTATCTGGGAGATACGGACCCTGCCCACACTCAACCGCTAACCCATAACATACAAGTATCACGCAGACAACAAGTATAAGCAACTCTATCATATTAACACATATATCATACTTGACTAAACCCAGAGATACGGGCTCGGCCCACACTCTAGTACTAGCATCTCGTCTACACGGGTCGGCCTTGGTGCCTTAGATCCATTCCTACTGGAAAGGAAACTCACCTGATACTGCGGAACTGCTGCTGCTAACCCCTTTGACCGCTACCTGACCACTGACTCCGACCTGCTGCTCCGCTAGCTCCCCGAGCTACCAATATCAACATAACACTTAGTCTAACTGACCTTCAAAGGTCAACCAAGCCAACTCTGGTCAAAGTCAACGTCCTGGTCAAAGTCAACCTTCCAGTTCAACCCTACTCGTCGAGTCACCCCACTGACTCGCCGAGTTCATAAGTCCGGAGTCCTTCCACTCGCGACTCTACTCGCCGAGTCAGACCCTGACTCGCCGAGTCTACTGATTCCCGATTCCTGTCCTGTCCAACTCACTGAGTCCTGGTTCGACTCGCTGACTCGAGACTTAATTCGAAGGGTTTGGAACCACGCGACCTGACTCGTCGAGTCTACAAAAAGACTCGTCGAGCACACGACAATCTTCATCCAGCTCGCCGAGTTGTTCATCCAACTCGCCGAGTTCATGCTCATCTTCATCCGACTCGACGAGCTGTTCATCCCACTCGTCGAGTTCGTCCTCATCTTCAAGCTACTCGCCGAGTCCACCCGAAGGACTCGCCGAGTCCATTAAGATCCACTTACATGCAGAGGACTTCCGAGTCATGCATGAACTCCAAACTGTTGATCTACCCTTCCTAAGCCTATTCCCCACGTAAAGTTGCAAACTTTACGTCTAAAGAGGGAGATCTAGGCAAAATGCACTAATAACTAGGGTTTAAGACCAAGAGGCTCCAAAATCCACCTGATGGCTGATACTTTACGGGATTCTAAACCAACACAAGCATGGATCTGAGGTAGCAACCTCAGATCCATACCTCAAGCTTGAAATTGATCTTAGGCATGGCTTAAAAGCCCCAAAACTCATAACCAAAGAAGATCGAAAGGAGGGAAACGAATTGATACCTTCCAATGCTCTGATATAATCCCCAAACTTTAGATCCAAAGCCACTCCTTGATGCTTCAAAGATTCCCACTTCTTCTTCTTCTAAATCACTCAAAAATGGCCAAAAGCATGAATCATCACAATGGGGGCTTAGGGTGCAGCGTTCTGGGTGTGAGAGACAATAAAGGAGCCCTAGGAAGAGGATTGAGACGTTTAAATAGGCTCCAAGCCCCGGATTTAGGGTTTTCCTCGCACAGACCAGACTCGCCGAGTCCACTTGGCCGACTCGCCGAGTTGGTCACTTACTCCTCGACCCGGATCCCGCTCCGACTCGCCGAGTCTCTCCTAAATTTAGGGTTTCCTTTACTTTCTTGGCTTTCAAAATCTTGGGTGTTACAGGATGCCTCCGCGTA
The DNA here is from genome assembly GCF_051521515.1 of Lactuca serriola. Lineage (NCBI taxonomy): Eukaryota > Viridiplantae > Streptophyta > Magnoliopsida > Asterales > Asteraceae > Lactuca > Lactuca serriola. The sequence continues at coordinate 145,243,745 of NC_136410.1, forward strand.
GGAATCCAAGGCGAAACAACGGTGGGGAAGCACCTGTACCACCACCACCTCCGCCACCTCAATTTGATGCTGTTATGTTCCAAGCAGCAATCACCGCAGCGGTAGCAGCTACCATGTCACAGATCAATAACTCGAGTACTAATGGCTCGGGATCTGGCACACACCCATCCAACCATGGCGAGATTCATGGACCACCCCGAGAATGCACCTATAAGGACTTTACTAATGCCAAGCCCTGGATGTTTTATGGATCTGGTGGTGTGATAGCCCTGAGACAGTGGATTGAAAGGACAGAGTCAGTCTTTGAAACCTGCTCCTGTCCCGAGCACAGCAAGGTCAAATTTGCAACTTTCACCCTTATTGATAGAGATTTAACTTGGTGGAATGGTCACGTTAAAGTACTTACCCTAATTGTGGCAAACTCCACAAGCTGGGAGAGCCTAAAAGCCATGATGATGAGAGAATACTGTCCACGGGGAGAGATTCAAAAGCTCGAACACGAACTATGGACTCTCGGAATGGTTGGTACCGACATCGCAACTTATACCAACAGATTCTGCGATCTGGCAATCCTTTGCCTAGATATGATTGCTCCCGAGAGTAAGAAAATAGAAAGATACATTTGGGGACTGACGCCCCAAATACGATCAAGCGTGTTAGCTTCCAAACCTGACACCTTTGAAAGTGCTAAGGAACTGGCATAATCTCTAATTGACTACGGAGGTCATCAGAACTCAACCGTTTCTGCACCAGAACCACAGAAAGGAAACAACAACAACAACAACAACAACAATAGGAAGAGAGTATGGAATAAAGGGAAGGGTGGGTCTTCCCAAGAATCCGCAAAGAAACAACTGGTTTCAGTGAATGCTGCCACTGTACCTACTACAGTCCCTACAAATCCCTACCCCACAAAGCCTTATGTGGGTAACCTTCCAAAGTGCACCAAATGCACTTACCACCACCATGGACCTTGTCGGGAAATGCAGTGCGCCAACTGCAACAGGAAGGGACACACAGCCCGTTTCTGCAAGGACCCCGCAAAACCGATCACTCAAATTCCCAATGCGGGTGTAGGCCAGACTTGCTATGGTTGTGGCGAGGTGGGCCACTACAAGAGGAACTGCCCTAAGGCAGCAGGCACCGGCGGTGTGGGACGACTTTTGGCGATAGGCCACGACGAAGCTGTAGCTGACCCAACTGTAGTTGCTGGTACATTCCTTCTCGATAATTCATATGCATGCATATTATTCGATAGTGGAGCGGAGAGAAGCTTCGTGAGTCAAAACTTTATTCACTTACTTAAACCTAACTGCATATACATGGGCTGTACGTTAACTTTAGACGACCATTCTTTTCCAATCAATCTCATGCCGGTCCAAATTAAAAGTTTCGACGTCATAGTCGGAATGGATTGGTTGAGTCTTATTCGCGCCGACATCATGTGCTTTGAGAAATCAGTCCGTCTTAATCTCCCTAACAATGAAACATTAGTTATCTACGGCGACAAATCAAGTACAAACCTTCGCATCATTTCGTGCATCCAAGCTCGAAAGTGCACATCGTTGATACAAGTCAAGAACTGAAGGACATCAAGAACATTTCAGTAGTACGCGACTTTCCCGATATCTTTCCAGAAGAACTACCAGGATTACCACCACAACGCCAAGTCGAATTCAGAATCGACTTAGTTCCAGAGGCTACCCCAGTAGCGAAGTCACCTTATCGTCTCGCACCAGTAGAGATGCAGGAACTTTCCAGTCAACTTAAAGAACTCCTTCAAAAAGGATTCATAAGACCAAGTTTCTCACCTTGGGGAGCACCGGTCCTGTTTGTAAAGAAGAAGGAGGGATCGTTCCGTATGTGCATCGACTACAGAGAGCTAAACAAACTTACTGTCAAGAACCGTTATCCTCTACCCCGTATTGACGACTTATTCGATCAAATTCAAGGATCAAACTACTTCTCAAAGATAGATCTACGATCCGGATATCACCAATTACGAGTTCTAGAGGGGGATATTCCAAAGACAGCTTTCCGAACTCGTTATGGACACTACGAATTTGTAGTGATGCCGTTCGGATTAACCAATGCACCAATAGTATTTATGGACCTAATGAATAGGGTATGCCGTCCTTACTTGGATCAGTTCGTCATCGTCTTTATCGATGATATACTTGTCTACTCCCGAAGTGAGGAAGAGCATAGTCAGCACCTACGAAAAGTCCTAGAAACACTGCGAACAGAGAAACTCTATGCGAAGTTCTCTAAATGCGAATTTTGGATTCGAAGAGTCGAATTTTTAGGCCACGTTGTTAGCGAGAAAGGTATACACGTGGACCCCACCAAAATTAAGGCCATTGAGAACTGGTCGGCACCAAAGACACCTACATAAATTCATCAATTTCTAGGTCTCGCTAGCTACTATCGCAGATTCATAAAGAACTTCTCTAGCATTGCGAAACCTCTTACTCATTAACCCAGAAAGGCGTGGCCTTTGGCTGGGAAGCGAAACAAGAGAGGGCATTCCAGACGCTAAAACAGGCCTTGTGCACCTCACAGATACTATCCCTCCCCGAGGGGATAGAAGACTTCGTAGTGTATTGCGATGCGTCAAATCAAGTACTAGGTTGTGTTCTTATGCGGAGAGGGAAGGTTATTGCTTATGCCTCCCGACAGCTTAAGACACACGAAGTGAACTATACGACACATGATCTTGAGTTAGGAGCAGTGGTATTTGCTCTGAAGATCTGGAGACACTACTTATACGGAACAAAGAGTACTATTTTCACCGATCACAAGAGCCTTCAACACATTTTCGATCAAAAGGAACTCAACATGCGGCAACGACGATGGGTTGAGTTACTAAATGACTACGAATGCGAAATTCGTTATCATCCTGGCAAGGCCAACGTGGTAGCTGACGCCCTCAGTCGAAAGGAATACACTGGTCGAAGGGTCAAATCTCTGACTATGACTATCCATTCCCACTTATCCACACAAATTAAGGCGGCACAAATGGAAGCTTTGCAACCTGAAAATGTGGCGGGTGAATCTCTGCGTGGAATGGAAAAGAATCTAGAAGTCAAGGGTGGCGGAGCCTACTATCTCATGGACCGAATCTGGACCCCGAAACATGGTGGTTTCAGAAACATAGTCATGACCGAAGCACACAACTCAAGATATTCCGTTCACCCGGGTTCAGATAAAATGTATCTGGATCTTAAGAAACTGTACTGGTGGCCTAGCATGAAAGTAGAAATTGCTACCTTCGTAAGTAAATTCCTTACTTGCGCTAAGGTTAAGGTCGAGTATCAGAAACCGTCAGGATTACTACAACAATCGGAGATACCAGAATGGAAATGGGAGCGGATTACTATGGACTTCATAACCAAGTTACCCAAGACGACGAGTGGACTCGATACCATATGGGTCATCGTCGACAGATTAACCAAATCCGCGCATTTCCTAACCATCAAGGAGACTGAAAAAATGGAAAAGCTTATAAGAACTTACTTAAGGGAAGTAGTACGACTGCATGGTGTTCCGATATCCATTATCTCCGATAGAGATAGTAGATTCACTTCAAGATTCTGGAAGTCACTACAAAGTTCCCTGGGGACTAGGCTAGACATGAGTACAGCCTACCACCCATAAACAGACGGGCAAAGTGAGAGAACGATACAAACTTTAGAAGATATGCTAAGAGCCTGTGTGATTGACTTTGGAAAGGCATGGGATATCCATTTACCCCTTGTCGAATTTTCATACAACAATAGTTATCATACAAGCATAAAGGCTGCTCCGTTTGAAGCCCTCTATGGTCGAAAGTGCAGATCCCCTCTGTGCTGGACTGAAGTTGGCGATACCCAGTTAGCTAAAGGAAGAGTTCCTGAAAGCACTCTCACCGGTCCGGAAATCATACTAGAAACGACAGAGAAGATCGTTCAGATTCGTGAACGATTGAAAGCCTCTAGAGACCGACAGAAAAGCTACGCTGACCAAAGGAGGAAACCTTTGGAATTCCAGGTAGGAGACCACGTTTTATTAAAGGTCTCACCGTGGAAGGGTTTAATACGCTTTGGAAAGCATGGGAAACTAAATCCAAGATACATAGGGCCTTTCGAGATTATTGCCAGAATCGGCCCTGTGGCTTACAAGCTTAACCTGCCGTGTGAACTTAGTAACATACATCCAACCTTCCACGTCTCAAACTTGAAAAAGTGTTTGTCCGATGAGACTCTTGTTATTCCACTCAACGAGATCAAGATCAACGAGAACCTCAAATTTGTGGAAGAACCGGTAGAAATCATGGACCGAGAGGTCAAGCAAACAAAACAAAGTCGCATACCCATCGTGAAGGTTCGCTGGAACGCCAAGCGGGGACCTGAATTCACATGGGAACGCGAAGATCAGATGAAACAAAAGTACCCTCATCTCTTTCATGTTCACTAGTATCTTTACTACTTTAAATTTTGGGATGAAATTCCCTCTAACGGGGGGATGATGTGACAACCCGATATTTCAACTCTTTGTAATGGCCTAATAAGTCAAGTATTGTAACCACTTTTAAGATAAAGAAATTAACTTTGATAATAAAATGTCCAAAAAGTTTCTATTTAACTACCTACTATGTTTAATATCATTAAACCGGGATCGTACGTAAAAAGAACGCCCAAATCCGACTTCGTATATTGAAGTTAAGATTTTTCCAAGTTCGGTTTAGCAGCAGACAACTAAAAACTCGAATCGGAGATCGAGCGACTTTTGGCCGGAATGACCTAAACGAGAATCGAAGGTCTCGACAATGGTATTTCAGCGGTGAAAAGTCTGGCAAAAACCGACGTCAGATAAAGAAGTTATGAATTTTTAAAGAAATTCCTTAATCACGTCATTTTATAATTAAATAGTAAAAATAATTTCGGAATTTGTCAACGGAGTCTAAACGAAAGTTGTAGAGCGTAGTCTCACCTACACGTGGATATAAAGACCATCGAAAACGGAGTTCGTATGAAGAAGATATGATTTTTTTAAGTTTATTAAATAAATTATATATAAATTTAATTCAAAAATCCGGTAATATCCGAAGGAGGAGTCAGCGTCCTCATCTGAGTTACGCGCTGCGTAACCCCGTACGCCCTGCGTACCCGAGGGCCTTGGTCTCGGTCCGTCCACATCGCCCCTATGCGAAGCTACTCGACCCGTCCCATCCGAAGCCGAGGCAGTCGAGGACTCGGTCATGCATGACGTACGCGTACGCGCTGCGTACGAGCGTACGCCCCGCGTACCGAGGCGATTCAGCCCCCTATAAATAGAAATGCGAGGGTTCCCGGAAATGCACCCCATTTCTCTCCTTTCTCTCATGATCTTGCCTCGTTTTCCGTGCCCGCACTACCCCGAAGCTCTGGTCTTTTTGCTCAAGTCCCGAGGGTCGATTTTACTCCCGAGATTCCCGAGAATCCTGAGAAAAATCCGTTTCTCAAGACGAAACTCTGCCCGGTTTTCCATCTTGCTATCTTCAAACTTTCAAGTGAGTTCATACCCCTTAATTAACCTTTTTAAGATATTCTAAATGCTTTTATATGCTTTCAAGGGGGTAATACAAGTAAAACACACGAGTATTATCGTGTGTTACATAAAGAATTATTTTATATGCTTTTATATATCCAAATCACATGTGATTTATAAACTTTATAGGAACTTTCGTATATAAAATATGTTGTAATAGAATTCTATCTTTTGAAATATAAATTGTTGTAATGCATGTATAAACTAAACATTTTCTTAGATTATATGTATATTTGTCTACCTTAGGCTCTACAAAAATCTATGCTTTCATAACAAATGATTTCTTTTCTAGGTATTTCTAAACACACGAGACACACTTTTAAAACTATAATAGGTATAGTTTTACGAAAAAATTTCTAACTATTACATACTAGAAACATGATTTTCAAGAAGTCACTTTCATATACAAGAACAAACGAACATTTTAACACGTAAATCTGTTTTTATACCACGGTTTTGGTGAGACATAAACTTCACGTACGTTCGAGTACACATTTCAAGTCCTGTATTATATACTAGAATCCCTTGGAGGGGGAGCATGGTGTTTGTGTATAGATCTATACGGGCTTGACAACCCGCACCCTGACTGTTAGCTACAGTCCACCATTTGGGGTAACAAACGTCATAACATTCCAACGCCTGAAGAACGTTGTGTATAGGCATTCCGAGTCAATAGTATGGTTATAAAACTCACATGGGGTATTAAAAATGCATTGATTTACAAGGTTTTCAAACACATTGGTTATTTTACACTTACATACATTTTCAGAAACAAACATTGGTCTTGAGAGAAGGCTACTTTTATACTAGTAGAAAATATAGGATTTTCTAAACACAACACAACCAAGGACCAAAACATTTCATTTTATACAAACATTGTCATTTAAATACTTATGAAACTCGCCAGCTTAAATGCTGATCTACTCTTTCAAAATTACTTGTATGTCCTAGGTAATCAGTAATTTCAGGTATCATTATGCTTTTGATGAAGGGATGCTGCGGCGCCAGTTTAATCTCATATTTTGACATCATATTGTAATTGGTTTTGAACATGTAACTTTTGACAAATGTAAACTTTCAATTATATATGTGATGGTTGTATTGCTTTCTTTACTATGTATTCATTTGTTACGTTACCACATGAAGTCATTCGCCCCCGAACGTTTCCGCCGTTCAGGTTTGGGGGTGTGACAGTGGAGGATTTCCTGGTATATTGTGATGCGTCCATCGCAGGCTTGGGAGCAGTCCTCATTCAGAGGGAGCGGGTGATGGCTTATGCATCACGGCAGTTGAAGCCGCATGAGACGAGATACCCCACACACGATCTTGAGTTGGGAGCAGTGGTCTTCGCTCTCAAGATTTGGAGGCATTATCTGTACGGGGTCCGTTGTACCATATACACGGATCACAAGAGTTTGAGGCATATTATGGATCAGCCGAACCTGAATATGAGGCAACGCAGGTGGCTGGATGTAGTCAAGGACTATGATTGTGAGATCCTTTACCATCCTGGTAAAGCGAATGTGGTCGCGGATGCCCTGAGCTGCAAGTCAGCTGGGTCTTCTACCCCAGCCAGATGTATGAGAATAGCGGTGGATTCCCCGCTGGTGGGTTTGATCAGAGATACTCAGATCGAGGGTATGAAACTGGAGAACAGGAAATTGGAAAGGATCAGAGGCGAAAGCGCCCGGTTTGTTCAGCATAGCCACGGGCTGCTGATCCTATATGGTCGGTTCTGGGTTCCGATGATCGGAGGAGTTAGACAGACAGTGATGGAGGAGGCTCATAAGTCTCGTTTTTCTATTCACCCGGGGGCTACCAAGATGTACCGAGGTTTGAGTTTGAGTTATTGGTGGCCTGGTATGAAGCGATATATCGCTTGGTACGTTGAGAGGTGCTTGACCTACAGAATGGTCAAGGCCGAGCATCAGAGGCCGCATGGTAAGTTACAGCCCCTGGTGATACCCATGTGTAAATGGGAACGGATTACGATGGATTTCGTCACCAAATTGCCGAAGACGGCAAAGGGATTCAACGCTATATGGGTCATCGTGGATCGATTAACCAAGAGTGCTCATTTCCTAGCTATTCGGGAGAGTTCGTAGGCGGAGAAGTTGGCCGACCTATACGTCCGCGAGATCGTCTCTCGCCATGGGGTTCCAGTTTCCATAGTTTCCGATCGGGAAGTCCGATTTACTTCCCGTTTCTGGCAGAAGTTCCACGAGGAACTTGGTATGAGGCTGCATTTCAGTACAGCGTTCCATCCGCAGACTGATGGGCAGAGTGAACGGACCATTCAGACCCTCGTGGATATGCTGAGGGCGTGCGTCATCGATTTCGGTGGGACTTGGGATTCCCACCTATCGCTTGTGGAGTTCGCCTACAACAACAGCTATCATTCAAGTATTGGTGCCCCGCCTTTCGAGCTGTTGTATGGGCGGAAGTGTAGGACCCCAGTCTGTTGGGGCGAAGTTGGGCACAGGGTAATGGGTTGGACGGAGGTAGTTCTGCAAATTACAAAGATGATACATCAGATTAGACAACGGCTGCAAACCGCCCAGAGTCGACAAAAGAGTTATGTCGACCGATGCCGATCGGAGTTGGAAAGGTGGCGTATAGGCTAGAGCTTCCAGAGGAATTTAGCCGGATCCACAACACATTTCATGTTTCACAATTGCCAAAGTGCGTCACGGACCAGGATGCAGTGATATCATTGGATGACATTCAAGTCGATGAGCGCCTGAAGTATGTGGAGAGGCCTGTAGCTATCTTGGAAAAGAAGAAGAAAATTCTGCGGAACAAGGAAATACCTTTAGTAAAGGTGCAGTGGGAGCATCAGAGGGGATCCAAGTGGACGTGGGAGCCGGAGGCAGAAATGCGCGAACACTACCCGACATTGTTTTCTTCAGCGGACTTCGAGGATGAAGTCTAGTTCAAGTGGGGGAGAATTGTAACGCCCCGATCATCAGGTATTTCATTATTATGAATTTAGGGATTAAGCTCTACTTGACGAGTTGGTCAACCTACTCGTTGAGTAGGAGCGTGGTGAGAACGCGTGTTTAGTGACCTACTCGGCGAGTCCACTATTGGAACTCAGCGAGTAGGAGCTGGCAGATGAAACCCTAAATCCCAGAGTTTGTACCCTATTTAGAGGAGCCTCAGCCTCCTTTGGGCTCCCTTACAGTCTTTGAGAGCCCTTATAAACCATAATTCGTGTGTGTGTGCCTTGGAGTGGTTTAGAAGCTTGGAAGAGAGGATTTTGGAGGAAGGGAGTTAAGAGTGCAAAGGAAATTGAAGCAAGAAAGGAGGGGGAAACGGGTTTTACCTCAGCTAGCATCTTTTGAAGATATCAAAGTCCCATTCTTACTTCCTTTTCTATCCTCTTGTTGAGTTCTAGGGCTTTTTATGGATTTTCAATTTGGGATGTTGAGCTATAGGCTAGATCTGAAGTTGTAACTTCAGATCTGGACCCTCCTTGGGTGCTAGAGTCATAAAGTTGTTGTATTGGTTTTAGATGAAGTCCCTCTTGGACTAGAAGCTCCATTAAGAACTTAAAATAGACTTTTGGAGCCCTTATACCCATGCATGTACGTAAAGTTTGCAACTTTACGTGATAAGTATGCCCTAGAAGCTTGGATATGTGATTTGGAGCCGCTGCATGGCTCAAAACAAATCTGTATGGAAAGAGGACTGAATGGACTCGGCGAGTCGCAGGGGTGACTCGGCGAGTCCCATGAAGATGGTCATTGAGCTCGGCGAGTTGGATGAACAATTCGGCGAGTCCGATGATGATCGCCATAAAACTCGACAAGTTGAAGAACAACTCGGTGAGTCGGATGACTTTTCCCTTGGATAGACTTGCGTGTGTACCCGTCAAGTTACAGGAGGGAAACTCGACGGGTGGCTGTTAAGGATCGATCGGGATTCGAAGGAACTCGACGAGTCAGTCCAGTGGCTCGGCGAGTTGGAATGTGCCCCATGAACTCAGCGAGTGGCCGAGTGCACTCGGTGTGTAGAGGTCAACATGGGCTGTTGACCTTGACTGAGGACTCTGACCTTGATCAGGAAGTTCTATGAGGTTATGGGGAGTCTCATAAGGGTAAGAACTTACGAGTATATCATGCTATGGTTATAGGTGGTGGAGACGGTGTCAAGTGATCCGATAGTTGGAGTTTGCATTCCTATCGACATCTGCGAGGTGAGTTATCCTCAATATATCTATACGGACTATGGCGCCAAGGCCGATCCTTTATGAATTACATCCTGGGTTAGGATGATTTCTTTGTTATTGCCATGTTAGATTTCATCCTGGTTTAGGATGGGTGTTATGTTATTGCTTTGCTGGAATTTATACTGTTAGGATGGTTGTTATACTAGAGATCGGTAGTTATGGTATGCTGCATAAGATTCTGATCTATAGGATCGGAACCAGGATAGATAGTATTGTTGGATTAGTGTCTAAGTGCATAACTATTTTGGTATGTACTTGACCCGATGGTGCATGGTCCTTTTGGGTTGCCTTCACCAAAGCAACTTGATAGGATGAATTATGGAGAGAAAGGATTAAATATGATTTATTAATATATTATGGGAATAATATATTAAAGGAGAAATCATATTGTTTAATTAATATTAGTCAATAATTAATTGGTAATTAGTTTTGTGACTAAAAGAGATTAATTAAACTTAAGGGACTGGAATTGTAATTATAAGATAATTGCGATTTGGGCCATGGATTGTCTTAAATCAAGAGGTGGATGAATTCTTATGGGAAGCCCATAAGGAAGTCGTCCAAGGGCTTGATTAAAGGAGTCTATGGGTTGCTTAGGGCTTAAACAACCAAATTAGGGTTTCCTTGTTAGATAACCCTAATAGCCTCACTATAAATATAACCCTTAAGGCTCAAAAACGTGGGGGGACTTCTTTTCTAGGGTTAGAACACGTTTTGGGCAGCCTCCATCCTCTCTCCTCTTCATCCTCTTGCTTATGGTGTTTGTGAGCCATTAGAGGAGTGACACTTGTGACTCTAAGCCTTCCAAAGTCAATTCAAGGAGGAATTGGGATTGTTATTGCTACATAACAATCAAGGTAATATCATAAACCCATTTATATGTTAATATCGATTTCCATATGGTAGAATTAGGGTTTATAGTCTTGGATTCAGAGCATGTACAATAGAGAAACCTAGATCCAAGCATTAGGGTTTGTATGAGCACATAGGATGTCTTATGACCAAAACCCATCAGTGGTATCAAAGCCTAGCTTGGTTTCAATTGTATTGATGCATTGTATAACTGGAAAATTCGTTTTTTGGGTTTCTGGAGGCTGGACTCGCCGAGGCCAAGGTGACTCGACGAGTCCAGGCTTGACTCGACGAGTCAACTCGTCAGATGGGGATATTTTCACGATTTCTTGATGTTTTTGATTATGGATAGTTACCTTATCATGTTAGATCAATATAAATCCGATTTTATGATATATTTGACTATATTCTTGATCTAATTGAAGATATTTATCAATTAATAAGATAATTGTTTCCTTATGTGATAATTGTTTAATTATTTTGACTTAATTGGTAAATTGTTTTGCAAGAAATCATTAAATAAATCAAATATGGATAATTATGTAACTAAATGTTAATTTAGATTATTAGTTATTTGATCCTTGTTGTTATGAAAAGTTTCATATTTTCCCCTTAGGTTTTATAGTTTAAATTTGAACCCAAAAGTTTTGTTGTTTTGAAATTTAAATAGTTAAAACCCTAATGTTTTGAAAAAGGTTCAAAACTTGCCCTCAAGTTTTGGAATTTAAAAGTTGATTAAAAGTTTAATTAGGAATGTTAAATTCTAAAACCCTAGTATTGTTTTGAAAAGTTCAAATCACACCCTTATGGTTTTATTAATTAATTAAGGTGTATAATTAAAAGAGGTTTAATAAATCCATAAAGTTTTGGTTTAAAATTTAATTGAATTAAAAGTATAATTGCTAAATTTGACCACCTAATATTTTAAAAGTGTAAAATACACCCTATACTATATATATAACATTAAGAGTCTAACATTATATATATGTATGAGTAAAAGTCAGTCTTACCGTTAGTAGGCCTCATTCACGAAGCTCGTCTATAAGGGGTGTTTAAGGAAATTGCTTATAAAATGGCGATTGAATGGGTATCCACTCTTACCCACCGCACTCTTGACTAGTGGAGGGTCGTTAGCCGAACGGGTAGGATAGGACGAAACCTTCCATTATAAGTATAATGAATTATTAAAGTAACTAAATGTTTTCATAAAATTCCCAATCTTAGTTACTTAGGCGAAAGTGAATTGATGCAATTCCATGAAATTACACTTTGTGCCCTTGCAAAGACGTTAGTGGAGCGTGTGTGGTTTACCGGCACACTAAATGGTTCTAAGTAAATGTAGCAAAGGGTGACTCAATGTTTGTCATAGTTCGGTGGAGCGTGTGTGGTTTACCGGCACATCGAATAGGTGACTGTAACATGTGAGGGCACCATGTAAGTTTGCATGGTTATTCACACCCGCTTTGTGATCCTCGGCATCCCAGTCACAAACAAGAGGGGCATATCGAGATTTAAACATGCCATTGAAATTTCAATGAATCTCAAAGGATCTAGAAGTTTTCATAGATTTAAAACTTAAATTCTTTTTCGTTTTTCGTGATGGAAATTAGTGAAACATCATTCACTTACCTTCAAATATTCTTCAATTAGGGTTACGGCATCCCTCTCCTGAGTTGTAGAATATTGTGTTGGGTCCTAGCCTTAGTATCTCATTTGGGTGATTTGCTAAGGACTCATTCAATCAACTAACTTGAATTCGTTTTCTCCCGTTTGGTAGATGTCAAAGTTTGACAACTATGGTCTTCTCAAATCCCGTGGAACAAGCATTCCACATGAAGATGATATTCCACGATTCGATCAAGGAACAAGAGATCATACTTCACTTCCTCCTCCTCCTCCAATTATTCTCCCTAACCCACAAGTTCAAAGGCTTGAAAAGTTCAAGATCACTCAAGCCCTTTTGGCAAGTAAACATAAAGAAGGAAATTCGGTGTGTGCACACGTCCTAGGGATGAAGTCACACATTGATAGGTTAAGAATGTTGGGATCCGTCGTCTGTGAAGAAATGGCTGTTGATTGGGTTCTTCAGTCACTTCCTAACTCATATAGTGAGTTCGTAAGAGAGTACTATATGATGAACCGCGACGTGACCCTTATAGATCTCACCTACATGCTTGTTGTTGCTGAATCAGCAATGGTTTGGCGCAATAGAAAAGCAAAGTTGATTGGTGAATCTGCCTTTAAGACCTCTATGGATATAGACAATGGCAACGAAAGACATGCTATGATCGAAAAGTTTGATCATAAGAGAAAGGTAATGTCTGAAGTAGTTCCATGTCAAGTTCCAAAGGAGTCAATTTGCTTTTATTGCCAAGAGAAAGGGCATTGGAGACGAAACTGCCCCATTTACCTAAGAGATCTAAGAGATGGGAGAGTCAAAATGTATGGCTCTAATATAGGTAAAATCCATTAACTAACTCTTTTAAGCTTCTATTCTAGATTCTTAATACATAATGTGATAAGATTATAATTGATGTTTTGAAGGATCGAAGAAAAGAAAGAAAGCTTAAGGGAAGAAGTGAGCAGAATCTACCCGTGAAGGAATAGATTTCGATCGCATTTCTCGAAGATTAGATTCTTAAGCTACTACTTAGAGTTAGAATTAGATTGCTAAGAAAGATGTATTAGCATAAGTTTTTCAATGAGTTGCATTGTAAGGACAAGATTTTTCCGCAATAAAATAAATTTTGATTTTATATTATTTATTTATCCTTGCAATGGCGTGTATGAAAAATTTATGTTAAAATGTTTCTATTATTAGCAATAATGGATTTGGTTCTTATTATGTTATTTATGGAAAGTCGAGAGTTTACCAAATAGGGAGAGTTTCTCATCGCCCAAGTTTCAATTGGATAGAAATTTGGAATCATGCAACTTGGTTGCACGATGAATGATAAATTTCATATTTGGAAATTAGACTAATTCATTGACAAAGTGTCAAGTGAAGGACTTGGAGATCGAATACACAAAGTTGCGTGTTGATCAAGTCCACCATAAGAGTAACAAAGATATTCGTCATGATTTACTAAAGGTTTAGTAAATATGATTATACTTACAAGATTAAGTGTAATTCTGAATTGATTAAAGGGTTTAGACCAATAGCAGAACGAATAAGAAGAATCAAGTAGGCAGAAAGATAAAAGTTTCTCCATTCTAAGAAGAAGGGAGAGTAGCTTTTATGCTTTATGATAGGTCTTAATGATTAAGAACCATATCTCAATTGATCCTCTAAGTGAGTCTTAGTACAATTGTATGTTTAAGAAGAGGAATCAAGGATTGAAGAAATGGTTAAATCAAGGAGTCAATCATACATTGTTCCAATAACCAGTCTTAAAGTTAAGATTGTGATAATGAGTGAAAAGTATTAAAAAGGTTGGTAACATTCATCAAATTTGGAAAGTTGTGATGTCTTGGATAAGACAAAGACCAACAAGGACCAATTTATGAAGAGTTTTGATAAAAGCTACACTAACTATTGAATATTTGTTTGTCAAGAAATGTTTTGACAAGAGAATCTTATATGTCAAGGAGTCAGTGGGAGTCTTAATGGTCTTGAAAAGTTTCAAGAACAAATCAAATAAACCTTATCGATCATCACTAGCACACGAGTTGAGTTTTTCAACCTATCGTGATGACATTATTTTGTTTCTGTGCCAGTCCAATCGAGTTAATTATGCATGTGAGTCCTATGAGTTCTCATTTGAATGCATAAAAGGCAAGGAACTTGATCAATGGAAAGTAAATTGATAAGAAAAGGTGAGCTGCTTAACTACTTGGAAGACGTGGTGGGCAGTTGTGCTACCATAAGGCAAGAAATCAAGATTAAGAAAGTTCGGTCCATATGAGTTCGAATTTGTCGTAAACTTTGGTTTTAACAAATTCACATGGATAGGAACACATACACCATTTTAAATCTAAGTGTCATAAGATTTCCTCCTTCATGAAAATGTTTGTGAGGAAATGCTTTCACTAAGAAAGACTTTAAGAAGATAGTGATTGTAAAATTGCATTCTCGAATTCAATTATGGTTACGGTATCCCTTTCCATGATTTGAATTGTGAGGTTTGGCAATTAGTCTTAATTGTTTAGACACACATATGAACTATCTAAGGAAAAAGTGTATAAGTTCAAGAAGCATTGATAAAAGATTATCAAAGCACTAAGTATTAGAAACATGAACTTAAGAAATTCAATAAGTATTGTTTTCCTGAAAGTTAAGATGTTTCTGAATACATGTCGAAGCTAGTGGGAGCATAAGTGTTATGTTTTATAATAATCATCATGATAGTGGGAGTATAAATGTTATGATTGTATGATTATTAAGGCACGTATTGCAAGTTGGCAATATTAATTATAGATAACAAGAGTTATACCTTGCAATGTAGTAAGGGTTATAAAGTTGTTTTGCTATAATTAAGGGAGAGAATATTATGCTTCATTTCAAATATAAAGGATTAGGTTGAGAAATGTTAATAAATTTAGTCAAAGGTACATAGTGTGTTCTTAAAATTTGGATTATGATTACGGCATTCCTCTTCACAATTCGAATTTTGAGAACATAGCAAATAAAACATTGTGCGTCGTGTCCCATACGCTTCGGGTATAGGATCGATTGCAAATGCTTTAATGTTTGACCATTCTAAAATTTTCCAAATGTCTAGCGCATTTAGAGGGAAAAAGGACTAGAATCGGTTTTGACTAAAATAATTAAACAACTATCAAAGAACAATCCAAAGTTCGACGAGGATTGGTCGCTTGTGAGTAGTTGGAAGTATAGTATTGGAAAATATGGAAATGTTTCCATATTGGATGGACCACATCGACATCATTATGAATATATAAGATTCTATTAAGAATGAGTTGTCATATGAAAAATATGGAAGCGTGTCCATATTGGGAATTGAATATTGAAAAAATCTATGTCTAAGATTAGAAACTTTTATGCAAAAGGATGTTCAAAGGAAAGTACATTGAGTGAGAGACATCATATCTAAGGAATTTTCTTGTAACAATCTCCGATAAAGGACTTTGTAATATCATTGGCAATAGTCTTTGTGACTTTGGTGCAGTGACATTACGAAAGGATCGTTGCATAAAATGTTAGAATCTAGCATACTCTATAAGTGGCAAGAATTTGATATTCTTAAACTTATGGAAAAGGATTAGGAGTTGTGAAATGAGAATGATTGCAAAGGTGTTCAATATGATATATTTCACAAAGTAAGAACCAAAGGTAAACATTGTGTGCATGCTAGGAGCGTGGGACAGGTGTTGTAATTCAAGTAAGAAGTTGATTACCCGAAACGACAAATAATGAGTAATCGATATGGTGACAAAATAAAAGGAGTTTTATTTATACTCAAAGGTTTGAGGCCATATGGGATTAGTATTATTCTTGTGTTTCACATTTGCACGTTTTGACTTCCAGAATAATTGAGTTTATTCAGAATAATCGAATTATTCGAACGGGCCACAGTCGTTCATATGTTGGAAGTAGGTATGAATGAAGACTGTCGTGAATTGGTGTGTGGATTGTCTAGAGGAGTATTAGACATAAGCAAATGTTTGCTGCAACGTTCATGAGTGCTTATGAATATGATTTGAGCATTGGATTAAACCCACGCTCACTTGGATCACTCCATGAGTTGTATCACGAGTGATTGGTGAGACGATAACATCTTATATTCTCGAAACCGAGATGTGTGAGTTGTATCTTGAAAATCGGTTGCACATTGATAATATGTAAACGCACAAGTAACTTGGTGTTATAAAACATATTGTTGTGTGTGATTCGGTGAGTGAGTGCAAGCGAGCATTGTATCAAAGTTTATCCATTCCTTTTATCCAAAGAAGTATAAAAGCGATATCTTTGGGCCCCTTGATGATTTAGTGATGACAAACATAAATGCTCGGCCGGGCTAGGGTTAATTTGATTTGTTCAATTAATCAGTCGTCATAAATCGGAAATCGAGATATAGTACAAAGAGAATGATTTGAAATCATATCTCATATGATATCTAGAATGGAGGAATATATGATCCCTTATCTAAGGAGACGCATATCTGATAGGATCAGAGTTGACAGCGGCTTTGGAAAGCGATGATTGCAGATCAGGATCTGAAGTCATATGCAGAATAGTTATTAGACTTATCCAAGTGGGAGACTGTTGGATTAGTGTCTAAGTCCATAACTATTTTGGTATGTACTTGACCCGATGGTGCATGGTCCTTTTGGGTTGCCTTCACCAAAGCAACTTGATAGGATGAATTATGGAGAGAAAGGATTAAATATGATTTATTAATATATTATGGGAATAATATATTAAAGGAGAAATCATATTGTTTAATTAATATTAGTCAATATTAATTGGTAATTAGTTTTGTGACTGAAAGAGATTAATTAAACTTAAGGGACTGGAATTGTAATTATAAGATAATTGCGATTTGGGCCATAGATTGTCTTAAATCAAGAGGTGGACGAATTCTTATGGGAAGCCCATAAGGAAATTGTCCAAGGGCTTGATTAAAGGAGTCTATGGGTTGCTTAGGGCTTAAGCAACCAAATTAGGGTTTCCTTGTTAGATAACCCTAATAGCCTCACTATAAATATAACCCTTAAGGCTCAAAAACGTGGGGGAACTTCTTTTCTAGGGTTAGAACACGTTTTGGGCAGCCTCCATCCTCTCTCCTCTTCATCCTCTTGCTTATGGTGTTTGTGAGCCATTAGAGGAGTGACACTTGTGACTCTAAGCCTTCCAAAGTCAATTCAAGGAGGAATTGGGATTGTTATTGCTACATAACAATCAAGGTAATATCATAAACCCATTTATATGTTAATATCGATTTCCATATGCTAATATTACGGTTTATAGTCTTGGATTCAAAGCATGTACAATAGAGAAACCTAGATCCAAGCATTAGGGTTTGTATAAGCACATAGGATGTATTATGACTAAAACCCATCAAGTATGTTATGCTTTTATGATCCGTGAGGATTGGTTGGTTAGTGACCTGTTAGGTCGATACTCTAGCTATGAGTGAACTCTTTGATTGATGACCAATGAGATGGATATGTTTGCTATGTGTACATGCCAGTAGATGATAGTATGCGTACATGGTTAGTTGCTTGTTGGTTGGGTTGAGGTGGTACTGCTTTATGCTGAAGGCCAACACACGCTCTAAGCGGTCCGGGGAGACTGTAGGCCCATGCGGCGGACCAGTCATGCCGAAGGCTCGGGATAGATTCGGATAGACTGTAGGCCCAGTAGCACGGACCAGTCCGGCCGATGGCCCAGTATCTATGTTGTTTGATTGATCGTTTTGGCTATGGTTCTGCCAGTGTGGTATTGGTATTTCGGGGGTAGCTCACTAAGCCCTCGGGCTTACAGTTTTTATTTTATTGTTTCAGGTACTTCAGGAGAGTGAGGGAAGGCGAAGGCGTCACCGTACCGCTCCTCATCCTCATGATCTATTTTGGGACACTCTGATGATAAATGAATTGGAAATGTTTTGTAAAAACAATTACTATTTGACTCTTTTGTTAGTATTAAAAGTTTAAATTTGGCATAAATTTTATGGGTGTTACATATCGATTCTTGACAGTGAGCTTGTTGAGTTCACGGTAATTGATACACATGCGAAAGGAACCATATTTATTTTTGACAAACAAAACCGAAGCTCCCAAGGGAGAGAAGCTCGACCTTATGAACCCTTTGTCTAGCAGCTCGCTCAATTGGCTAGAGAGCTCTTGCATTTATGCAGGGGCTAATCTATACGACGGTTTGGCAATTAGCGTGGCTCCGGGCACTAGGTCGTTCCGAAATTCGACTTATCATTCCGGGGGTATTTTCGGGAGGTCTTCAGGAAATACGTCTAGGAAATCACATACCTCTGGGATATGCTTGATGCTATTCTCTTCCTACTTTTTATCCACCACGTGGGGTAGAAAGGCTTGGTTCTTTTTGTGCAATTACTTTTGTGCCTTGATGCACGAGATGAGATGGAGGTTTGCACTGGGTTTATCACCATAGATAATTAGGGTTTCGTCGTGAAGGTGAAAGACCTTCTCGCAACACATAATATCGGCATGGTGGCGGCTTAACCCATCCATATCGATGATCACATCAAAGCTCCTAATAGTATACGACATTAAGTTGATTTGAAATGAATAATTATTTAGTGTTAACGTACACCCTAGAAATACGTCGCTGGTTGTTTCAGTTTTCCAATTAGCCATTACCAATGTGAAGTTTTCATTTAACTTTTGGGGACTTTGATTTAGTAAGTGTTTAAATTTATGACTTACGAAACTTCGTTCCTCCCCACTATCAAATAAGATGCATGCACATATGTTGTTGAGGAGGAACGTACCAGTGACTACCGTTGGATCCTGCACAACCTCCCCTTGTCCCACTGCAAGGATTCTGCTCGATCCCCTTACACCTCGAGTGTTGGCCTTGGGCAGTTTCGTTTGTAATGGCTAGTCTCCCCGCATCCGTAACATGCTTAGCTGGCCCCAACGTTGTTGATTTGGTTGTTTTGCTGTGTCGGTGTTTGCAATACCGGGCAATGTGTTGTTATGGTGGACTACAGGTCTCAGCATGTGTTGTTATGGTGGAAATTGCACTTATCGAATTTTAGGAGAGAGCCTGCATAGCAGGTGCTGGTGCAGTTGTAGTTGATGTAGCAGGAGTGGTAGCAGTGTGAACTGCTACGATTTGTTGCTTCTTCCCCAACTCTTGAGTCTATTGTCCCTTTCTCTTCCTTCCCCAGTTCTTCTTGTTGTCATCCCCCTTCTTTGATTCAGTGACAGCCGCCTTCGTTCCCTTCGTTTCTCCATGATCGTAAAGCTTTTGCGCCAGGCGCTTGACACTGTTGAATGTTGAGGGGTTAGCAGCAATCACGTTTCCCTGAATTGTGGGAGTTACTCCCCAGATGAATCGTTCAACTTTCTTGCTCTCAGAGGTGATCATTCCCAGGCACAAGAACACGATATCGCTGAACCTGGAAATGTAAGCTTCAACATAAGAATCCTTTACAGTGAGATTCCATTGTTCTTGTTTAAGCTTCTACACTTCCGCCCTGGGGCAATACTCATCGAGCATCATGTTGTTGAGTTCCCCCCCCCCCCCCCACGCCCTGGAGTTTGCCACTGATTGAGTTATGGCCTTGACATGGCCATTCCACCATGAGAGTGCCCTGTCAAAAAATGTACAAGTTGCGAATTTTACTTTGCTTTCTTCAAGACAGCCGCAGATTTCAAAGACAGATTCGATCTTTTCAAGACATCAGGTGAGTGCTATCACCCCTCCACTCCCATTAAACGGTCTCGACTTTCCGTTGGTGAAATCCTTGTATCTGCAGGTTCTCTGATGTCCTGGGTTTTCCCCGTGATTGGAACTCCCTGTTTCATTTCCATTTCCTTCTTTGTTTGTGCCATTATTGATGTGTGTTAGTGCTGCAGTAACTGCAGCTGTGACTGCCGCCTGAAATGCAGCAAAATTCATCTCTGGTGGAGGCGGAAATAGTGGTATCGTTGTTGTGTTGTTTCTGTGAATGTACCATCTGGGCATTTCCTGCTATGAAGTAGGAATGCCGATGATTTTATGGAAACGCTTTGTTTTTTAGCGGTTACGGTGGTTCGATTGTACTTATAATTAAAACTGTATTACATCAAATAAAAATGAAAAGCGAGAAGATAAAAGATAACAACATCACAAATAAAACACATAATGTCTTCTTTAATGATAACTTTTAATACATAATGCATGAAAATAGACCTTTGAAAAAGGTCTACAATACATCGAGAATAAAATCTGATAGCATAATGACCCTGCGAGTAGTGTAATTGCTTAAACGTAGGGTCGATCCTACATATATATAGAAAAGAAAAGGGGTAGCACCAAGACGTACCCATAACCAAATTTACAATAAGCGGTGGGTAGGATAATTCCTACTCATGACGAGCGATCCCCTGTGGTGCCAGTGATGAAGTAGAAGCGCTCAGAAGCTCATGAAGTCGGCCCACGGTGACTCGTACCGTTGCCTCCAGTGCAGCCTACCGCTCCTGATATTTCCTCATGAGGTCTCGAGTATGCATCTCCGCACGCTTCATTGTGGCTCACGTCCTGATCATATAGTTAGCGGTCACCTGTACCCGATCACCAATGTTCCTAGTCCATCAGACCATAATAGGAAGAGCTTGATCCACCGGGCCTCCATGCTGGAGGTTGTAGAAACCTCGCTCCATGCAGAATGGTGGGCGCTTTCCTAGGTGTCGGCTCCACCTCCCAATATCAAGTGCCCAAGGGGTGTAGGGTCATTGAAGCATATTCGATGTGCCGACACCCTCTCCATGTAAGGTAGATTGATGACTTCGGACTTTGCGTCCGAGTCACCCTCATCTCACTCCTCGGCCTTGTTGATATCCTCGTCGAGCTCCTCCTCCTCAAAGTCCTCCTCTATCTCTTCCAGATCCTCCTCGGGATCCTCCTCAATCCAAACCCTATTCCCCTGATTGGGGAAGTATGGTTCCCTAGGGTGGTGGAAGCCAACCATAGTGTCTACACGAGGATATACAAGTACGATAAAGTAGATAGAATGTTAAAATATCCCTAGAGTATTTTATGTCTTTTTGTTTTGTTCTTAGACCCTTTTGATTTACATTTGATGAGTTTCAGATTTTTTGTCCACCTTGACCACTCCTAGAAACATGTTGGTCATATCCCGAATACATATAGTTGAACAGGCTATATTTACCCTAGATATTATTACATAACTGCCTAAGCATAGCCATGATGTCCAACTCTTATTGTTTTCTAATATGCATGTATGTTTGTACACTTTGGTAAAATGTTTACAATTTTAAAGTGTACTTTTAGTTAGAGTGTTTTAGTCACATTGTATTTATAGTTATATATCTTGTATTGTTAGATATACTAGTTCACTATAAATAAGGCTCTGATACCGATTTGTAACACCCCCGAACCAAGACGGCGGAAACATTCGGGGGCGAATGACTTCATTGTATTTAATCATCACAATTGAATATAACTAAAAACATAGCAGCAAACATAATACACTAATGATACCAACATACCTTGTTTACAGATTATATTTGTTCACAAATTTATACAAAAGTGACATAAATATTATGTTCCAAAATGTAGTAAATATCCATAATCCATAGCCCAAATACCTGTTCACTGAGTCCCTGAGAATACAAGTCAATTTGAAAAGCATCAAATAAAAAGTTAGTGACATCATAAGCATATTTGTATAAAAAGCTTTGTAACATCTTTTGATTGTAATTGTTTGCAAAACTCTAGAAAATCCGATATTTTCTGTTACAATTGGTTTGTAAGTCTCGTTCCAAAACTGTGAATAATTGCATGTGTGTTCTTTGTTTTCTTTTGTTCGTAATTGAAATGAGTGTGTGTTCCCAGAAAATCTCATATTTTCTATTTTATGAAAATTTGTAGTCTTCAATCCCTAAGATCGGGATGGTGATAGTAATGTACTAAGATGACGCGTAGTTTTATATTTTATAAAACAAGTGAAGTGTATAATTTCGTAAATCCAAAATAATATTATTAATCCCTAAGTGAGTCGTTACAACCATGCTTAATATGATTGATATGCATGCCATGACGTTCTTCAGGCGTCGGTTTCAGTAAGATATTTGTCACCCTAGACTAACCCAGTTTTGCTATAGCGAACAACTCAGGTGTGGGGGTGTCAAACCCATATAGATCTATTCACAATTACCTCGCTCTCCCTCCAAGACACTCTGGTTGTAACTACAGGACTTACGGTGTACGCTAGGTAAGTACGACAAAGGAAAGTCTCACAAGTGCCTTAACATATTTACGTGAAATTTGACTCCCATTATTGAATAATGAAAATAACTTTACGAGTCTAAATTTGTGACTGAAGTTTTATGACACACGTTTTTCAGATTTATGACATACAACTTATAACTTGTTCTTTTAATTGCTTAATGATGGACATATTATGACATGTAAATTTTTTTGTCTTAATAATTATGTTTTGTATACCGCTTTGGTTAAATTATTTATAACAGTTTTTATAAATGATCATTAATGGACTTATTCACTTCTAATATATGTTGTGTAAATAACATAGTCCTTTAAGTTTTTAAACTATTAAAATGATGACAACATATTACGACTATTTTACTAATAAAAGTAGTTTTAGTAACATAATCAAGTTTGTACTTTGTTTAATACACTAAGTTTAGTTTAGGAGTTTTGTAACGCAAAATATACTATTTTGTTGTGACTATAGCATTTCACGATTTTTACAAGATACACACAAAATCGTTAAACTTGTTACATCAAAAGATTTGTGTAAGTAATAATGATAAAAGATATATGTCCCAAAAGTTAACATATTTGAGTATAAAACCAATATTCTTGTCATTTTTTAATGTAGAACCCATATCCACAAGACTTCATACAACATACATGTTAGCAAACCCATTTCTCATGATTTTTATGAAGATGTATAAGATAAAATTCGTGTTCATGCAAATACTCAAAGGTTAAACACATAACACATTGGTCCATGCAATTATCCAATGGTTAAAAGAGGTTTGACGTGTATTCCCCCCCCCCCCCCCCCCCTAAAAAAAAAGAGTATGGAAAACATGAAAAATAGTGGGGTATGAAGCTCACATTAACTGGTTGATGTGTGTAGTTGAGGTGATGAGATGAAGGTTTTGAGCCTAAAACACTTGGAGTGTTTGATGAACTCTTGAGGATTATGATACCCTAAAGTTGTCAACACATAATATCATGTGTAAATGGAAGGAAATTAACAAAATAATGTGTAGAATCACTAGAGAAACTCGAAATACTTACAAGGATCTAGGGAGTGCTTTGAAGAATTAATTCTTCTTAAAGCTTGGGGCTTGAATTCTTTGAGATTAAAATTTGGAATGTCACAGTAAGTGAAAGCGGGTTTATGGTATGGGAAAAGGGGTTTCTCGTTCATAGTAAAAGAGAGAAGGTTGACATGATATTTGCTTGGATTATGGAGGTTAATGTCATGTTATTTGATGGTTAATACGTGGTATACTGTGATTGCCTTGGAAATGGGGGAAATGTCACACCTTGTCACACCTCCGAACCAGACGCCGGAAACGTCCGATGGCTCGCGTGACTTGAATTGAAATCTCATCACAATGTATATACATGAAACATAACATAAACATCACCATGCATCAATATATTACAACTGACATTGTTCACATCAAGTACATTGTATATATATTACGTTTCCACAGCAAATTGTTTGAGAGTTTTGCAAAACATAGCATCCTAATACACTTGGTATTATTCTTCAGTTTATCTGTTACCTGAGAATACAATATTTTGAATACGTCAACATATGGAATGTTGATGAGTTCATAAGCAGGTATGATATGAAAATGTTTTGTGTAGTTTATAAAAACCTAGAAAATCCGATATATTCTGAAACGGAAATTGTTTATACAAAACGTGTGAAGATCCATAGGTTTATGCATGAATGATTTCAAAACGTGTATAAATGAGAGGTTTTGCATTATAGTTATTGAAAGTACATGTGACTAATGTTGATTTCCCCCAGAAAACCCGATGTTTTCTGATAAGTAGTATGATCGTTTTGTACTATTATATCATCACAACGACTAAATATGATTTCCCTTGATTACTTAGATGGTATTGGCTTTTTTTTGTGAGTCGTTATAACCATGCATGATAATGACTAGTTCGTCTGTCTTGGCATTCTAGTGAACGCCGAAATTGATCTTAAGATTTTGTCACCCAAGACTGGCCGAGTCTAACTGTAGCGAACAGTTGAGGTGTGGCGGAGTCACCCCCGTATAGATCTGTACACAAACCCTCACTCTCCCTCCAGGAGACTTTGATTATAACTACAGACTACGACCAACACTTATTGGTTTCGCCCGTTATTACTCACTTAATCTAAATCAATTTGATTACCCTTTATTAATGAACTAATTTTTGTTTACTTAAATAGAAGGTAAACCTAACAGACGAGGAGAAGAGGACTGCGAGGTTCCACTAATCGCATGTGTTATCCAAGGCTATCGAGTATACGAAGGGCACGTTGGCCTACTTCGCAATATGATTTATTTGGACCTTACTAGCAATGCTTATGGGCCACTAAGGCCCAACAGCATGTAGTTGCCATTGAGGGTCCCTTAAGCATGTAATTGGGTCACAAGAGGCCCAAATAACATATATTATTATTGTTAGGCCCAAAAGTCATGTTAATGGGTCATGAAGGCCCAATATGCATGATTTGAATCTTTCAAGCTCAACAGTTTGAATATTTACTTGTTTTATGTATGGTATAATTGTCGGATGGTTTGATTGATCAATTGTTAAATAGCAAAGGCACGAAGTTTGTCGATTGTTTTAAAACGATATTTAAATTAATGAAAATATATGCACATTTTTCCATTCTAAATCCTTAGTTAGGATTTTGGTATTTTTGACCCAATATCTTAAAAATAAGGCAACTGACTCAAAATAATGGTTTGACCTTTTGAGCCCTTCTTTAAGGAAAATGACACTTTTAGTCCCTTTTTATGAAAACATGGCATTTTAGGTCCTTAAACTATTTTTCTTGATACTTTGACCCGAGACTTATTTAAAACACGTTTTTAGCCCAATGTTTACTTTTTGGCAGTTTCAGCCCCTTTAGTAAAAAGATTTTCATTTATAGTCCAAACTTTTCGCAACTTTTACAAATTTGACCCAAAATCCAAAAACTTTGCATTTTTAATCCTTTTTTGGCAAAGAGGGTCATTTTAACCCCTGAAATATATTTATTTATCATTTTACCCACTGTTTTGAGAAATTTACCATTTCAGCCCCTTAAAACCCATTATTTTCGCAAATTTGGGCCTATGGGCCGAAAAGCCCAAAGTTTGGCCCAATAGGCTACAATTTACATTTTTAGTCCTTTGAGGAACGTAATATTCATAAAAACTTCTATGTTAACTGTTTTGACCCTTTTGGTCCTTATAAAAACCGTGAATGACAACCTTTATCCCAACTTTTGTTTATTTGACAAAAATAGCACAAAGATGAGTTTTATGTTGTAACATGCTTATTATAACCTTAGATGATAATTTTTCCTGTACTTGTTAAGTATAATACATCCTAGATCACGTATCTTTCCTCCTTGAGCTATAGGTCTCGAGATTTCTTTCATTTTTGGCACCTATTTACCAGATAAACACATGAAATCACACATAACATACACATACACATAGAGCTACACATTTTACTTGTATTTTCCCTCGATAAAACTTGTGAAAACCGAAAATAGAGGGGTATTAACTCACCTTGCTTTGATGTTCACGGTTTTGAAGAAAGAAATGGAAGAGTTTGATGCTATTTTCGGCCCTAGCAAGCTTTCTTAAGTGGACCTCGAACTTAGGATGTTTCTAGGATGATTATGAGTTTGCGTGAGTTAAGAAGAGAATTTTGGTAAAACAAAGAAACTAGATAATGGATCTAAGCACAAACTTACCAAGAATGATGGTTTCTTATGGAAGAACACTCTTGAAATGCCCTACATCTCGAAATTTTGATTGAGGAATAAAGGTATTCTTGAGAGAGTTTGGAAAGATTAGGGAATGAATTGTGTGTATGTGTGTGTTGATGCTCTCGGCCGAGAGTAGAAGAAGAGAGGGGAGAGAGATAAAATGAGTTGACATGCATGGAAATATGGGATTTGTGCATGGGCTTCCAATGAACAAATATGAGGTGTCTTGCCCTCATAATTCTTCATTTCCTCCTTTTTATTTGTCTACTTTTTAAATTTTTTTAACTAATAGGGTCGAGATAGAGAGAAGGAAGAGAATGGCTTGGGCCTTTTATGCTTGAGTCCACAATATGAGGCCCAATTTGATGATTTTAAGCCCATTGGGCTTCTAGGGATGTTCTGTTTAATAAAAAAAGTGAGCCTCTTGAACTTTAGCTACCGCAGTCTTCAAGCCACTGCAATCAAGCAATCTTATCATTTGGCCATCCAAAGTCTACATCACCGCAGTCTTTCTCCTTACTTAGTTTATTTTGTGTTTTCTGTAAAACACTCTAATGTCCAGTATGCCTTGCATGGCTACTTTTAGAGTTGTAAACTTGAATCTATAAATAGACTTCATTTCTCATGTAATCCACACCGGTGTGAATCTCTCATCAAATTCTAATACACATCAGTTCTCATTCTATCTTACTTATCAAACCTTCTTACTCTCATAATCAATTACCATCTCTTTTAAAGAGTAAGTCACTTGTGACTTAATCACTAAGCTAGATCTCATTTACTAACTTGGTTTGTATGCATTCCTTGTTATGAATCTGCTTATGTGTATACTTGATATAACAATTGTTGTCATTTACATTCCTTTACTTTTCCGCATCTAACTCACTAACTTCTAACACTTAATAT
This sequence comes from Lactuca serriola, assembly GCF_051521515.1. Taxonomy (NCBI): domain Eukaryota; kingdom Viridiplantae; phylum Streptophyta; class Magnoliopsida; order Asterales; family Asteraceae; genus Lactuca; species Lactuca serriola. Next base: position 145,270,943 of record NC_136410.1, read on the forward strand.
TATTGTTGAGCTAACAGATCCTTTGAGATTAACTATTCCGCTATATACTTGCTCTAACGATTTGGGATGTTCTCAAAAACTTGTACGAAGGTTCAGAGCAGGCTCAAGACAAGAAGCTCACTACGGCACTCAATGAATTCAACAACTTCAAAGCTCACTCCGGTGAAAGTTTGGAAGACTCTTTTAAGAGATTCAACTTGATTGTCAGAAAACTGTCCAATGCGGGCACCGTCCGCAGCAATCATGAAACAAACCTACAGTTCCTCAATGGCTTGGGAAGACACTGGACAACAGTCAAAATGATTGTACAAGGAGACAGGAAGATTCACTCGTTGTCCCTCTATAAGCTCTATGGAGAGTTGCAAGCTGAAGAGTCCACTATACTCAAGGACTACTTAGACTTCGGAGGTCCACTTGCTCTTGTAGCACAATCATCTCACACTCAAACTTATCCCACTTTGTATGACTCATCACCTCAGTTATATGAAGCAGACTCAGAATATAACGATGAAGAAGAATTTCAAAATGCCATTACCCTTGTCAGTCAAAAATTCAATCGCTTAGCACCTTCATTTCGTAAAAATCAAAAGTACAACCGACCACCTTTTAACCGCAACTATCAAAATAATCACTTTCGTTCCACCAAGAATCCTCTTCCGAAGTAGCATCTCTCAATACTTTCACCTCTCCGGTAAAGGGCGAAAGCTCTACTCCGGATCAAGCAACAACCATCGAGGTTCCAATATTTGATGATGGTCAAGCTCCTCTTCCTAAAAGATCACTGTCATCAAACGTATCTTCAGATTCGGATGATGAAATCATAGAGACCATTGACACTCGAACCGACTCAAGGATCATTTCTATCCCATCAGCATTCTAGGGGGAACCTTCTCAGGTTCCATAGGAACTCCCATCAGCAATCCAGGGTGAACCTCTCCAAACTACTCAAGAAAATGTCATTCTCGCTCCAACAAGTCAAGATGATTCCGCAGGCTGTTCACAAATCCAGGGGGAACTTCCCTCTCCATCCGAAGCAACCTCTAATATTGAAAGCATTTCTTCTACCACAGCTGCTAACCATCTAATGCCTTGTCTACACGTATGGACGAAGGATCACCCACCAGGTCAAATTATTGGCAACCCATCCGTAGGTATCCAAACTTGATCTGCCAAAGATTTATGATTATTTTCACTATGCAGCATTTTTCCGTAGTCGAGCCTCAATCTATTAACGAAGCATTATTGGAACCAGATTGGATTTCTGCAATGCAAGAAGAATTGGAAGAATTTGAAAGAAACAAAGTGTGGAAACTTTTTCCTATTCCACAAGGCCATACTATTGTTGGTACAAGATGGGTGTTCAAAAACAAGTTAGATGAATCTGGTGCGATTATCCGAAATAAATCAAGACTACTTGCAAAAGGGTATAGTCAACTGGAAGGTGTTGACTATGATGAAACATATGCTCCGGTGGCTAGAATGGAAGCAATTCGAGTCTTTTTAGCGTATGTTTCCCACAAAAACATCAAGGTACACCACATGGATGTTAAAAGTGCCCTTCTCAATGGGGAATTGAAAGAAGAGGTTTATTTGCAACAATCTCATGGGTTTGAAAATATTGAATTTCCTGACCACTGCTACAAGCCTCAAAAGGCAGTCTACGGTCTGAAAGATACTCTTTCTGAATTCTTAGTCTCTTCAGGCTACAAAAGAGGAGTGATTGATCCCACGCTATTTAGAAAAGCAAATGGTTCTCACCTTATGCTTGTACAAATATACGTGGATGATATCATCTTCGGATCGTCTGATCAAGGAATGGTGGATAAATTTGCTAAGCTCATGACAAAGAAATTCCAAATGAGCATGAATAGAGAGATTAATTTCTTTCTAGGTCTTCAAGTCAAACAAATTCAACAAGGGATATTCATTCATCAAGACAAATACACTACTGAACTTTTAAAGAAATACTCGATGGACAACTGCTCCTCGGCTAAGGTCCCCTATGGCCTTCGGATATAAGATCTCTGCTGATCCCTCTGGCGAATCTGTGGATCACAAGACTTATAGAGGTATCATTGGGTCTCTAAGGTATCTCACCGCAAGCCGACCAGACATTGTCTTTGCTACTGGTGTCTGTGCAAGGTATCAGGCTGACCCAAAAGTGTCACACATGACCGCAACCAAACAAATTCTCCGGTACTTGAAAGAAGCAAATCTCTTGGTCTATGATACCCCGTAGGCAATGACTTCTAACTTCAAGCATTTACCGATGCGGATCATGCTGGATACAAACTTGATCGAAAAAGTACATCTGGTGGATGTCAATTTTTGGGACGTAGACTTGTCAGCTGGTCCTCAAGAAAACAAAGCTATGTTTCTTTGTCTACCGCAGAAGTAGAATATGTGGCCGCAGCCAGTTGTTGCTCTAAAGTTCTATGTATGAAGACTCAACTATTAGACTACGGTTACATAATGCTGGAAATACCAATCTACTGTGATTCTGAAAGTGCGATAGCGATTTCTCATAATCCTTTTCAACACTCCAAGACGAAACATATTGAACTACGGTATCATTTCATCAAAGACCACATTCTAAAAGGTAACATCGAACTCATCTTTGTCCCTACTCATGAAGAGATTGTTGATGTCATTACAAAAGCAATTGTCTATACCAAACTCAATGCGTTCTTACAAATGTTAGGGATGATGAATCCGGACCCCAATTCTTCTTGAATTGATAGGTACCGCAGACCTTCATGGTCTCCATTACGGTTCTAGATGAAACACACTTATAACAGATGGTTTTTGTAGACTCTGTGTACCGCAGTCAATGTACCGCAACCATATATTATATCTATCTTTCATGGGTCTTTCTTGTTTGCTGTTACTAACTTTTGTACAAGTGCTCTTCTCAGTTTCTCCCACTACAGTCATCCGCGATGCCAAGAAAACTATCCGCAATGATGTGTTCGTCCGCAGTCACATTAATTGTTTTATAGACGGTTCATTTCTTTTTGAAAAACAAAAATAGTGTGCTATTTAATGATTTTTCATTAAATAAAACATTAAATAAAAACATTCCTTTCAGAAACTGTCACTTTCTTTTCTTCCAAAAACCTTGTGTCAGGCCTATTTTAGGTATGATGACAGAATAAAAGATTTTCCAAATCAAATCCTCTAATATGTCTTTTCCTATTACCCCAAACCATCCCATCTGTTACAACTTCTACTTTATCCAACGGATTTTTCTCACCCCCTCCATACGTTCTCAAGACGTGATTCAACATCTGACATTTTTTTAAATGCAGAGTCCTTTTTATGGTTAATCCCAATTTCAATCTTTATCCCTTTTTATCAATTTGTGGTTAAGATTAAAAGATGCTCATCCAAAGTTAAACCCAAACGTTTTTACCCAATTTCACCTCGGTCAAAGAACCTTTTACGCTCTCAAAACCATTGATCCCTCTCTGCATTCTTCAAGCTCTTATCAACTCAACAATGGTGAAATCCGGTGCTTCCAAGAAACAAACAAAAGGCTCTGGATCAGTGAACCCAACTGATTCAGATTCTCCCACAATTGTCTCGAGCAATTTCAAATCTGTTTTCGATGATCAACCCACATACAATGCACCAACAAAATTGATGATCAAGTTCTTGAGGAATCATCCCCTGTCTGGACCTTTTGATGCATTTACAGACATTGTTCCACTGTCCACTCTCTACAAGTGTGCCTTTTTTGCATATCGCCCAGTCGATAACCCTCAAGAAGTCCAGCTAAACCTTGTTAATGATTCCTTGGTCATCCTGACCAAAGAAAAGTTCCTTTCAACCATTAATCTTCTGATTCATCCCTCCGTCAAGTTTTTCACACAATCGATGGCGGACATCACCTCTGCACTACATCAAATGGGCTATTAGAAGCCGATCAATGGAATTGGTGAGTTCAAGAGGAACCAATTGCCTGCAGTCTGGCAGTTTGTCTGTCACTTCATCATCCGTATCTGTCTGACAGAACCGGAGGCACAGACAATATGGGCTTAAAGTTGATAGAACTAATTTGGAGCATCTTCATAGGCCGCGACGTGAACTACGGTCAGATTCTTTGGGATGATTTTCTCCAATAAATTCCCAAGGAGAGACCAAGGCAGAACCCATCCGAGCTTACTTTTGCATGATTATGGTCTCTATGCATATCTGACTTGCATGCGGATACAAAGATTGACATGGGTGATGACATCAATTTCTTCATCACCAAAGACTTAAAAAGGTACAACCCTTCCTCTGATCAAACCATTTTTGGTCCCATCCATAAACTCCCTACACACATTCTTGCTTCTCTTGGTCTCGAGACTGCTGATGTTTCATATCACATAGAGGCTATGGAAGGTATTGACCCATACCTTCCTACCCCGCCTTTCGCATCCGCGGCCTTAAACCCTGAAGGTAACGCAGTCCATTCTTCCACTACTCTTTCTAACGTCTCTCAAAGACGCAAACATAAAGTTTCTTCTCTCCATGGTCCCCGCACCTCAAAGAAATCTAGCACTCCCAAACATAAAGTTTCTTCTCTTGGTCTCGAGACTGCTGATGTTTCATATCACATAGAGGCTACGGAAGGTATTGACCCATACCTTCCTACCCTGCCTCTCCCATCCGCAGCCTTAAACCCTGAAGGTACCGCGGTCCCTTCTTCCACTACTCTTTCTAATGTCTCTCAAAGATGCAAACATAAAGTTTATTCTCTCCATGGTCCCCGCACCTCAAAGAAATCTAGCACTCCCAAAAAGGATGCCGCCAAACCATCCAAACCATGAATGAAGAGAAAAACACCACCCGTAATCACAACTGCTTAACCGAATCACCATGACTCCGGTAGTGATTCTGAAGAGGATAACCAACCCATTTCTATCCTTAAGAAAAGGAAACCTGATCCCACTAGCCAAATGCATGACCGGACCAATACCTCAGTTTCTTAACAGGCTCCGGTAGTCCTTCAGATTCCTGCACATCCATTTGACAACACCATCCTTTTCCTTTCATACTCAAAAAGTGAGTCTGAATCACAACAAAGAGGAGACTCCCCACTAGTACATTCCCAAAGGGATAATACTGGTTCTCGCCCTAAAGTCTGTAGGGCTTCCCGACTGCATATTTTTTCATCCGAGGAGTTGAACTCCATCCTGTTGAAAGTCACCCATACACTTCAAACACAGTCCCATCCGCAGGGCACTTCTTCCGCCTTTGCCAGAACTGAGCTGAGGCCAAACTTGACCATGGGTCAAGGAAACCAAGGAAGCTCAGGAAATCCTACTCTGCTTACATTACAATCAGGTGGTTTAGGCACGGTGTGCACAAATGTGCAAGGATCCGTGAACCCAAGGGACACCTTGGTGCGATTCACAGGAATTGACCGAGAAGAATCTAATGATTCTTGGAGCAGATATCAACCCTCTAACTAGGCTGAAGCCAAGAAATATGCCGCTTTTCGTAGGGCATTTCAAGCACGCAAGGATCAACAAATCAAGCAACAACAACTCAAGGAACAAGAAATTCAAGTCGTGGCCAAGTATTCGGCAGATGCCATAACTAATGCCAATATCGTAGCCACCATCCTGAAGGTTCAAGAATAGATGTCCACAATGGCAGACAAAGTTCAACAAGCTGCTGCTGATCAGCATGTTTTTGAACGTCCCCCTTCACCCCCTGCTGCAAGTTCACAAGATGAAGAACCTGAAATTGAAGTGAGCTCTGCTCCCATTTTTGGCTTCGGTGATGATGAACCACAAGAGGTAAACAAACTCTCTCCTTCTGATGACGATCTGATGATGTTTTATGAAGATGAAGAATCCAGCGGTTTACATCACTCCACTTCTAAGCCAAAGGAAAAGAAGAAGAAGAAAAAGCAAGCAGTCACAACAAAAGAATTCCTTAGTATTCAGACTAAGGTTGATCAAATCTTAGCTGCGGTCAAGCCAAATCAACTGCAACTAGAAGATAGACCGGGACCCCAGTCCTTGATGGAAAGAATAGAAAGATTGGAAACCAGAGAGAGAATTACTGTGGAACGCATCTCTCTGAAAGTTGAGATGGGAATCAGATCACTTGACAACAATCGTCAGGCTGATCACAAGGAGTTTATGGCTGCTGCGGAACGCCTCATCTCTGAGGTTACCACAATCAAAATTGACCTTCAAGCAACCATTGCAGATCAGGCTTCACATTCTTAGAAGTTGATTGTTGAAACTCATATTGCCTATGAGTCCGCAATCTCCGTTCTCTAAACAACAATCAACAGAATGCAACGATCACTTTCTACCAACTTCCATGGGCCAGAAATTCTCCAACTCATCAAGGAGATTCATAAACTACTATTCAATCCCTCCATTCCCAACAATCAACATTTGGCAGACGCCCTCAAAGCACAAATTCAAAAGGTTTTTGACAAGGTTGATGACCTTCTTCAATGGCTTGAGGAGGCTCCGGGTCTGAACTCCTCAAGAGGGGTAAGTGAAGAAGTCCACCATTCCAACCAATCCCCTTCATATCATAAAACTCCCCCAGTCTCTACTGAAAAAATTCTCACACCGCAACTATCTCATCACACTCCACCTCACAAATCCCCTCCTCAAATTGACATTACTCCTGAAAAACCAGAGACTCCCCTGCACTTTAAGAATCTGGAGGAGTATATGTCTTCTCCCAGCACAAACGACTCTCCTGCCACTGCTTAAAGAAAAAGTTATTGGTGAGCAGCCAAGCTTGCTGAAGAAGTTTGGAGACTCTGAGGATTCGACATAGTTATGGATGAATCCTTGATAAACTCTTGGATCAATCCACATAGAAGACTTCTTGACGATGACTATGTCCCTCACCTTACCTATGCGGAACCCTCCTCAGACGGTTAATGGGATGTCCCAATCTCACCGAATGCCAGGTACTTCACTGTATTTGAGCAGTTCGACCGCAGCCTTCTGGACGACAAAAGACTTTCGATGGAGTTCGAGAAACTTAGCCAATTCTATGCTAAGCATGCCTCTCCAGTTGAACACATATGGTCTAACGATAGACCATCAATAGTAAAAAATTATAAGATCCGGAAGTTCATGAAGGCTGAGTTCATCCAGTACACTCTGACCAGGAGGGAGCACAACTACATCCGCACCCGGGCTGATTTTCCGTGTATGAACCCTGAAAAAGTCTTTCTCATTGCCAATGTCTTTCAGCACAAGTATGAGAAGCATCCGAAGATGAAGGCTGCACTTAAAAGGGCCAGTACATTTCTTAAGGAAATAGTTTGTGACTTCGTCAAAATAGATGCAGACATTCATCCCATCATTTCCAAGATTGCTGACTTGCCACCACTTGACCCCGCACCCATGCATACCGAAGGCTATGAGGAAAGATCATTAGGAGCAACCAATTATCCTGAGCTAGGAGTCATTTTCAAAAGGAAGACTAAAAACGTCAAATATTTCATTACCATGACTGCCATGCACCGTCTCACCAGAAAACAACTTGAGATCTGCCACAACGCAGTTGAAAATCCCAAGCATACCACCGCAGAGGTCAAGTTTGAAAGACTAAGAAGAATCAATTGGTTAAAAAACGTCAGGAAGTTTTGGTGGATCTTGACCAAGTTCCTTAAACTTGATAACTGATCAAAGTTAAAGAGGTCACTTAGGGGGGAATTGTTGAATAAAAAAAAGTGGCCCTCTTGAAGATTAGCTACTGCAGTCTTCAAGCCACCGCAGTCAAGTAATCTTATCATCTGGCCATCCGAAGTCTTCATCACCACAGTCTTTATCTTTACTTAGTTTATTTTGTATTTTTTGTAAAAAAACTCTCTAATGTCCAATATGCCTTGCATGGCTACTTTTAGAGTTGTAAACTTGTCTCTATAAATAGAGTTCATTTCTCATGTAATCCACACCGGTGTGAGTCTCTCATCAAATTATGATACACATCAGCTCTCATTCTATCTTACTTATCAAAACTTCTTACTCTCATAATCAAATACCATCTCTTTTAAAGAGCAAGTCACTTGTGACTTAATCACTAAGCTAGATCTCATTTACTAACTTAGCTTGAATGCATTCCTTGTTATGCATCTGCTTATGTGTATACTTGATATAACAATTGTTTTCATTTACATTCCTTTACTTTTCCACATCTAACTCACTAACTTCTAACACTTAATATTATTGTTGAGCTAACAGATCCTTCGAGATTAACTATTCCGCTATATACTTGTTCTAATGATTTGTTCAAGCATATCTCAAATTTTTTTTTCTCAACATGTTCATGTCCCAAATTAGCATAAAGGAATGGATTTGAGTCCATTAAAGCTAATTGAATTTGCTATGGCCCAATAAGGCCCATTAAATATAAACTAGTCCATTTTAGGCTTATCAGGCCCAAAAAGGTTAAGTTTCATGAAAGTGGGTCCAATGAGAGCCCCTTTAAGAGTTCTAATCCCAAAATAGTTAAATTGGAAGTTTATTGGCCCATTAGGTCCAATAAGGAAATCATAGTAAATATTGGACTTAAACCGGGATTTCCAGGGTTTCCAACCTTTTGTTGACCACTTGAGTGTTTGTATAGAGTGTTTGATGGAACTTTGTTGTCATTCAATAAGCACCATACACGCTTCCAAGTTTTAGTTACAATGTTATCCTTGTTAAGTGTTCATCAGAGTGCTCATCAAGAAAGGTATGAAATCATCTCTTCCATGATAACAACCTAAATAAAGGATGGTGAATCCATCATGGGAAACATCCAGAAAATGAAAAGGTGTGTGGACCATTTGCTGAAGTTGAATTTGAAATTTCCTGAGGAGTTGGCTATTAACATCATACTACACTCCTTAACTACTTGTTATGATCAGTTTCGAATGACCTATCACATGAACAAGGAGGAGGTCACACTCAGCAAGCTTCAAGGACTTTTGAAGACCGCCGAAAGTGGTCTCAAGGTAAAATCGGTTGTTACTAATCCTACTCCTAACATCGCCCCTATTTTGGCAATCGGGCAGAGTAGAGGGGAGAAGAGGAAGACCACTTCGAATGGTACTAAGGGAAAGTCTCTTGATGGGTTCTCTTCCAGTGGAACCAAAGGTGGTTCTGTCACTGCTTCTTCCAGCCCAAAGGAATTTGAAAGCTTCCGTTGTCATGATAAGGGGCACTGGAAACGAAACTGCCCCAAGTACCTGCAAGATGTTAAGGATGGGAATGTAAAACCTACTCATACAGGTATTCACACTATATTGTCTAACAACTCACCAGATACTAATTCTTGGGTCCTTGATACAGGTTGTGGTATTCACATATGTTATGAATTGCAGGTCCTAAGAAGAAGTGAGGATGTGGAGCATGAAAATATAAACTTGATCATGGGGAATAGGTATTCTTTGTTGCTAAGTTGTGGGTTAGTGTTAGACTTGAATAAGTGTTCTTACTCATCTGAAATGGCGAGAAATATTATTTCTTTTCACGGTTTGTACAAACAAGGATTTACTTTTTCATTTGATAATGAACGTGGTGGTATTAATGATTTTTATAATAATGTTCTTTATTTTAAAGCATTACCTTGTGATGGTGTATATGAAACTGTGTCGATTGTAGACAACTTAGGAAATAATGTGTTGTATATCGATTCGTCCACAAGTTTGGATAAGGCATCCTTGTGGCATTGTCATGTTAGACATGTCAACAAGAAGCGCATATACCAACTCCAAAAGGTTGGAGTCTTGGAGTCATTTGACTTAAAGTCGGATGATAGTTGCGGGTCTTCTTTTCTTGGAAAAATGACAAAGTCACCCTTCACTAGTCTTGTGCTAGGGGTGAAGGTTGGTTGGACCTTATACACACAGATGTGTGTGAACCCTTCACAACCGCTACTAGGGATGCTAACTGTTTCTATGTGACTTTTACTGATGATTATAGTAGATGTGGTTATGTCTACTTAATCATGCATAAGTCAGAAACCTTCGAACAGTTCAAAGAATTTAAACAGGAAGTGGACAATCAGCTGGGCAAGAACATTAAGATGCTTAGATCTGATCGAGGAGGAGAGTATCTTAGTATAGAGTTCCTTGACTATCTTAAGGAGTGTGGAATTGTTTCACAATTGATACCTCCCAGAACACCACATCTTAATGGTGTGGCTGAGAGGCGCAATCGAACCTTATTAGACATGGTTCATTCCTTGATGAGTCGAGCGTTGTTACCAATATCATTCTGGGGGTATACCTTAGGGACTGTCGCCCATATCCTTAGCTTAATCCCTAACAAGAAGGTTGCCAAAACACCTCATGAGATGTGGACTGGGAAGGTTCCCAATTTTGACCACATCAGGATTTGGGGCTGCGAGGATTTCGTGAGGCGTGAGACTCAGTACAAGCTCGAACGTCGTAGTGAGCGATGTATTTTCATCGGCTACCCATATAAATCCTTTGGTTTTCTATTCTATAAACCAAATGAGAATGTGGTCTTTGTGGCAAGGAGAGGGGTCTTTCACGAGAGAGAATTTATAAGCCAAGGAAACAATGGGAGGAAAATTGACCTTGAAGAGCTTCAAGATTCTAGTGGTGAAGGAACCTCAAACCCTAGCAATCAACCTGAGGAGGAAACTCTTGTTGAACCAACTGACGAGTATGTACCTCTGAGACGTTCCATTAGATTTAGGAATGCACCTGAGCACTACTATGGTTTCCATATTACTGTGGAAGGTGATACATTTAGCAGTGATAATACACTGGTAAATTTGGATGAACCTAACAGCTATAGGGAAGCCATGGCAGGCGCTGAGTCTGCTAAATGGAAAAAGGCTATGGACAGCGAGATTCAGTCCATGTATGACAATCAAGTTTGGAACTTGGTTGACAATGTATGGGGTCGTAAGACGGTCGGGTGCAAATGGATATTCAAGAAGAAGACCGACATGGATGGGAAAGTGCACACTTATAAGGAGTGACTTTTTGCAAAGGGTTTCTCTCAAACTCATGGAGTTGACTATGATGAAACCCTCTCACCAGTAGCGAAGATTACGTCTATTAGGATTATGCTAGCCATTGTTGCATTTCATGATTATGAAATATGGAAAATGGATGTCAAAATCGCTTTCTTTAATGGAAAGTTGGTTGAGGATGTTTACATGAGTCAACAAGAGGGTTTTGTCAGTGCAAAGTACCCTGATAGAGTGTGCAAGCTTGAAAAATCCTTTTATGGATTGAAACAAGCATCTCGCAGCTAGAATCTTTGTTTTGATGAGAAAGTCAAAGAGTTTGGTTTTTCGAGAAGCGAAGATGAGTCCTATGTGTATGTTAGAGCTAGTGGGAGTATAGTTAGCTTTTTGGTACTCTATGTGGATAACATACTACTCATAGGAAATGACATCCCAACCTTGCAGGAGGTTAAGTCCTGGCTTTGTAATTGTTTCGCTATGAAGAACATTGGAGAAGCTACCTATATCCTAGGGATAAGGATATTAAGTGAAAGGAGTAAAAGACTAATTGGACTTAGTCAAAGCACCTATTTGGAACATTTTTTGAAAAGGTTCAACATGCATAATTCCAAGAAAGGTGATTTGCCGATCCAGCATAATGCCAAATTGAGCAAGGCCCAGTGTTCGAGTACAGAGGCTGAGATAGCTGAGATGTGTCGATTACCATATGCTTCCGCTATTCGCTCGATCATGTATGCTATGACTTGTACCTGCCCTGATGTGGCCTTTGCTTTGAGCATGGTCAGCAGATATCAGGGGAACCCTGGCAAGGCTCACTGGATTGCGGTGAAGAACATTCTCAAGTACCTACAGAGGACTAAGGACTGGGTCCTTAGCCTTGGTGGGAGTGATGACTTGAGAGTAGTAGGGTCTAGTGACGCTAGCTTTCAGACTGATAGGGATAATTTACACTCTCATTTGGGCTGGGTCTTTACCATGAACGGAGGAGCAATTAAAAGGAAAAGTTCCAAGCAGGAGACGGTAGCCGATTCGACATGTGAATCAGAGTACATAGCAGCAAGTGAAGCGGCGAAGGAGGCGATATGGTTGAGGAACTTCATCATAGACCTTGGACTTGTACCAACTATAAAGGAGCCTATAGAGATTTTCTTGGATAGCAATAGTGCGGTTGCCTTACCCAAGGAACCGAGAGATCATGGCAGATCTAGAAACATTGAAAGAAAATATCACTTTATAAGACACAAGATAGAAGGACTCCTCGTGAAAAAAAGGGTATCATCAGAAGAGAACCCAGCAGATCCCCTCACAAAGGACTGACCAGGGTTAGGCATTTGCAGCATGCGAGGCACATCGAGCTGAAGGACGATATTAGTTTTATAGATTAGATAACTCTGAAACTTGTAAAATGTAATTGACATTTGATGATGAATAAAAATTTTTGTTTATTCATATGTAAGGTGTTGTTGTCTTGTGTCAATCGTTTACTATTGTTTAAACTTTACATGTTTTGACTTCCAGAATAATTACTTTATTCAAACTCTCCACAGTCAGTCATATGTTGGAAGTAGGTATGAATCAAGACTGTTATGAATTGGGCTGTTAGATGTCTAAGGTGTTGGACATAGCAAGAGTTGCTACAACATTCATGAGTGCTCATAAGTTCTGAGTATTGGATTGAACCTGCGCTCACTTGTATCACTTCATGGAATTTATCTCGAGTGATCGTGAGATGGTAATATCATATATGTCTTGAAACCTAGAGATATGATTTGTTGCCTTTGATTTGGTTGTGCATTTATTGTACGAAAACGCATCAGTAACTTGATGTTATAAAACGTGCTTTTGTGTAAGATTGTAACACCAACAAAAATTAGGTCAAAAATAAATTTGTTAAGCAACCATAATTGGGATGTAATAAGTGTTAGATATCGTAACAAAGTTTCCAAAAATATAAGGAACACTAAAATCCGAGTTATAACGAAGAAGTTATGACCAATCGAAGATCCGCAACAATACCGGTAAAACACTGTTAAGCAGAAAACGCGATATTCCAAATAAAATGATTATTAACCTTAGGTATCTAAATGAAAGTCGTGTATATCCAAAAACTGTAAACATTCGTCAAAAGAACGCCCAAATCTGACTTTATATGAGGAAGTTATGATTTTTTGAAGTTTCGGACATAGCGGTAGACAGCTAAAAACTCGAAATAGAGATCGAGTGACTTTTAGGAAACACGACCTAAACAAGAATCAAAGATCTCGTCAATGGTAATACAACGGTAAAAAGACTGAGGAAAACAGGCATCAGATGAAGAATTTATGGATTTTTAACGGACTTTTCCAGTCCCGGCCTGTTAAAAATGTATTATTAAAGATAAAGTCAGAATTAGCTTACGGATTCTAAACGAGAGTTATAGAGAATTCTCTCACCTACGTGTGGATATAAAGAATGTCGAAAGCGGAGCTCGTATGCGAAAGTTACGAATTTTACAAGTTCAGGGCACAAAATCTGAGGTTGATCCAAGAAGGAACGCCTTGCGTTCCCTAAAGGAACGCCCTGCGTTCTTCCAGAAAAACCATCCCATCGTCCATCAGAGGAAAATACGTAAGTGCTGACCTCACAGGGGGAACGTGTTGCGTTCGCAAAAGGAACGCCATACGTTCGTGAGTGCCCCCAGCACTCTAAAAAGGAGGCTAGGGCTCCGGGTTTTGTTGCTTCTCTCTTAACTCCTTCATCCTTAAATGCCTCTCTTGCCCCTCTAAGCTACCTTAAAGCCCCGGTACTACCGCTAGCTCACGATGCAAGTCCCGACGCGCCCGAGATTCCCAAGAAATCGACTTTCTCCAGTTGAACTACTGCTCGAGTTTAGTCTCTCCTTCTTCAAGCTAACACTTCTAACAAGTGAGTTCATACCCCTATCACTATGTTTTTTAAATACCTTTTTAAATTATTTTAGGGGGGGGGGAATACAAGTAAACACATGATTAAAATCGTGTGAAACACATTTCTCTTGCTGTACTTTTCATGCTATTGTTATAACTATCATAGGAAGTTATTAACATACAAAAAATCTCACAATGCAACTTTACTCTATTAAGATACATTATGTTTTATAAATAGAAATATGTTTTATTTGTAAGCATGCATATTACATCAAATCGAGGGTAACCATTTCAACTATAACACTATGTACTTTACAAGTAAATACAACTAATTATTATGCCTTTGTTCATACTATAGAAAGGGTAATCATTTCAGACAAAAGCACATTTTCATGAATATGTGACTTAATTGAGAATCCGTGAGTCATTCATCTTCATTATACCTATCAAGGTACTGCGAAAAAGCCCTATTTTGTAACCAGAGTCTCCCGTCTGGAGAACGTGATAAAGGTGTATAGATCTATATGGGACTGATGATCCCGCACCCTGACTGTTAGCTACAGTCCTTGGGGTGACAAGTGTCATATCATTTCGACGCCTGAAGAACGGCGCTCAGGCAAACCCATCATAGTACGGTGATAAAAACTCATTGAATAGACAATTATTAAGGTATTATGTTTTCAAGGGAAAAGTGAAATTACAGTTATTATCACATACAAATACAAGCTTCTTATAGTTTTGTTTTATAATAAGACTATACATCATTATTTTAAGCATGGCATATTGGTTACAAGTTACGGTCTTGGACATGTAAAACTGCTCCTCACTTTTTAGAAAATATTGGATTTTCCTGGTTCAAATACATACAATTTATACAACAATCATTCATACTCATCTCATACACTCATAAGAAAATATCAGATTTTCTGGAAAACAAACGTGAACTTTTGAATGGTATACATTTTCTCAAAACACTACTTATGAACTCACCAGCTTTATTGTTGACACTTTTTCTTTGAAATAACTTGTATTCTCAGGAAAACGCTAAACCATGTATCAACTACTTTTGAAGACTAACGCGTTGGCATTAGTAACATATTTTGGATCACCATATTGTATTTGATATTCAAACATGTAACACATACAATCATGTAAACTTTTAAAATATATTTATATTATGGTGGTGTGTACTTTCTTTACTATTCAATTGTTATGATACTAAATATGACGTCCTTCGCCTCCGAACTTTTCCGCCGTTCAGGTTTGGGGGTGTGACAGATTGGTATCAGACATCTTTTATAGTGAAATAAGTATATCAAAACCATTTTTGATATACAACTATAAACACAACTGGGCAAAAATACTCTGACTGAGAGTTATACTTTTAAAATGAAATTTTTATAAAGTATACATGCATACATTATATAATAGGGTCAGTATCATAATGGAAACAATATAGAAGTATTATAGATGAGTTGTGCAATACAGGTATGCCTTGGAATATGTAATCGGGACTGGATGAATATAGCCTGAGCAACTCTATTTGTCTGAGAGCCGACCAGCATATGCTAGGGGATAGCTACAGTGGACAACAAGTCTAAAACTTACCAAACTTATAAACCTTAGAATCAAACATATCATTTAAAATACTATAGGACTATTTTATGCATACAATAGTTTAATTTTGATGTTCAACCTTATGTGCCTTACTTCTAGACAGTTCTTATGTCCTTATTCTCGTACAGACACAATTTCCGGATTCCATCTAACAGGGGATCCCTACTTACCGAACCAAGACAGTGGAGGAGGGATAGAGAATGATCCGGAAGAAGAATTCAAGGAAGAAATGCACGAAGACTCCGACCCCAAAACTAATAACTTACCCTTAGTGGCTCCAATCCAAAATCCTAATCCTCGACTGGGATTTCATGGCCCGACACCTATGTGGGCAGTGAACCTGACTAGGTGGACTCACGAACAAGGTCAACCCCCTCCATTCAATGGAGACCGGAGCTTCTACAATCTGAGTGAGGTAGGCTCGGCAGACAGATTCCTTCCTATACTGGTTCGCCGGATTGCTCGCAACGATGTGCAAGGAAGGGAAACTATCCATCGAACCGAGGAGAATGATGCGAACATTGGAGTCAATACAGTTCACATCCGACAGTTGGAGTCAACTCATGGAAGAACCATAAATTAAAATAAAGCTTTGCAGAGAGTGCTAACTGAAACTCAAATTAAAGTCAGGGAACTTCGAGCACACCAGGCAAGGTATGAATTGTGCATGCTCGAGATGGAGCGTCAAATAGCATAACTCAAGGCTGATCCAACCAGTTCCCGTCGTGAGTAGAGGATACCCTACTCACTCCTCCTTTTGGATTGTGAAATAACCTTAGTATGTACTGCGAGTAGTACTCTTTTCATGTAAATATCCCTGTCTAGCAAGTACTGTTTCACTATATCTTTGTGCTGTCAAGTTTTGCCTGTGTGGTATATTGTAGACCTACCCCATGGTCGAATCTTCCGAATTCTATGTAACTTTATACCCACTACTATAATAGACACCTTGTCTCCTTTAAAGATCATCACTATCAATTCATACTTTGGCTATGTAGGCAGTTCATGTAATAAACTGTTATAGCAACTCACCAGACTATCCCTGTCGATCTAACCTATTGTTGTTCAATGTTATTGAACTCAACAACACTAGCGAAGTCTTGCCACCATTTCATCTATAACCCTATATCTAGAAATGCCTTCTTGCTATTCAAACAGACTCAATCCTTCGATAAATCCAAATTTTCTATCACCTACACCCTTTAGAGAAAGAGAGAGTTACCATAGAATAACGAACCTTGACAACTTTAACTAAGGGCAATCAAAACATTGAGGGAGATTAAACATACCTGAGGAAAAGCAAGGACGTCGTATATATAGATACCGGGCTATAACAAATCAGTACCACCCAGGATAGGACAGAGAACAGAGGAAACCACTCGTGAAGCATGCGAGGTGGTAGACCACCTGATACATCGGACTAATAAGTAATAATTATTATTACCTAACGAGTTGGTAATTATATTACTCATACTATGAGAGAGGTACATCACATCCTTCTTCATAACTCGGAATAGTAAGAAAGATACCCTCTTCGAAAACCCATGAAACTAGATCAACTTAAGATTTGAACATCCCTACCCTAAGTTACTAAAACTAAACTTAAACATGATACCTATTTCAACCCTCAATCACAAATACATCATAAGGAATGTAAGTCGAAACATTAGAAACCGAATAACAAAATGAGGAAATCATACATATAGACTCCAACAAACAACGATCATAGTTATCTAACCAACTCGGTTCGCATCATGTAACAGAATCATGTCTTCACTTGGAATTAACCGACCAACCAACGAAGCACCACTCTTGCATATAGACTCAACTACTTTTCAAGCTGCAGTCACATCCGCCATGACAGTCATCATGGCACATCTCAACGTAGGAAACACTAGTAAAACTAGGAAGGATGTCAAAAATTCAAATGTTTGTGACAACCAAGGAAATCAATGAATGTATACCCACAAGGATACTCCAAACCACAAACCTAGTAACACGAAATGAAAGTTCGGGAATGAAAAAGGGGGCAGTTCAAAACAAGAGTCTACCAAAACACAACAGATAGTGACAACTCACACTGTTACTGTTCCTACCACCCCCACACCCACAAGGCCGTACAACGACAACCAGCCTAAGTGCAACCGATGCAACTTTCATCATCACGGACCCTACAGTGAAATACATTGCACTAGGTGCAACAGTTAGGGACACACCGTCTACTATTGCAGGGAACCAACCCAACCAACCGCTTCAGCCACAAATGTCGTAGTAGACCATACTTGTTATGAGTGCGGAGCAATGGGGCACTTCCGAAGGGACTGCCCGAAGGCAAACAACAAGAATGCTGGTGGAGGAGGCCGAGTATTCGCAATGGGCCAAGAGGAGGCCATTGCAGACCCCATGGTTATTCTGGGTATGTTTTTCCTCGATAGCACATTAGCATGCATTTTATTTGTATTGGAGCGGAGAGGAGTTTCGTGAGTCACAAATTTAAAAATCTATTCAAACAAGCACCCTAATCATTAAGCAAAACCTTCATAGTAGTAATAACTAATATAGATAAAAAAAAAATAAATAAAAATAAATAAAAACTGAAAACACATGTGTAGAATGCACTATCACACTAATGAACACTCTTCCCATCGACTTCACAGCTGTTACGATAAGAAGTTCCCAAATAACTACTAGAAATGGATTGGCTTGGTCTTCACCATGTCAATTGCATGTGCTATGAAAAGACCCTTCACTTTCACTGTTGGCTAACAAAACTCTATCGATTCATAACGAAAAACCCAACACAACTCCCAAGTCGTTTCTAGTTTCAAAATCCCGTAGCACTTATGTGAGGAGTACTATATCCTTTGCAACCTTCCCAAAGTATTACCGACAGACTAATTAGGAATAGCACACGTACGACAAGTCAAGTTCAAACGTAGAGGCTAGGAATGATTACGGTTAACCTATCACTGCAAATGTGTACGCAACGTGTATACACAAGGCGGTGATAAGCGGACCAGGTAAGAATTCAACCATGAACTTCACAACGAAATGACATGTATTACGAGTGAACAATGCTAGCATTTATATTAACATAGTCAAACAAACCCAAATCCACACGACCTCTACCGGTCGAAGCAATAGACGGAGTAATGAAGGTCCGCAGGAACACCCATGCTAGGATTTGGGCTCACTAGAGAAAAAGAAAATTCAAATGGAATAGAAGTACACTTATTTCCTCAACAATTGAAGTCCCAGTCAAAATGCGAATTTCGGAACGAAATTCTCTCTAACGGGGGGATAATGTAAGACCAACAAATTAGATCAAAAATAATTTTGTTTAGTAACCATAATTAGGATGTACTAAGTGGTAGATATCGTAACAATGTTTCCAAAAATATAAGGAACACTAAAATCCGAGTTATAACGAAGAAATTATGACCAATCAAAGATCCACGACAATACCGGTAAAACATTGTTAAGCAGAAAATACAAAATTCCAAATAAAATGAGTTTTAACCTTAGGTATCTAAATGTAATTCGTAGATATCCTAAAACCGTAAACATACATAAAAAGAACGCCCAAATCCGACTTCATATGAGGAAGTTATGATTTTTCGAAGTTTTGGACATAGTAGTAGACAGCTAAAACCTCGAAATAGAGATCGAGCGACTTTTAGCCAACACGACCTAAACGAGAATCAAAGATCTCATCAATGGTAATACAACGGTAAAAAGACTGATGAAAACGAGCATCGGATGAAGAAGTCATGGATTTTTAACGGACTTTTCCAGTCCCGGCCTGTTAAAAATATATTATTAAAAATAAAGTCAGAATTAGCCGACGAAGTCTAAACGAGAATTGTAGAGCATTTTCTATCCTACGCGTGGATATAAAGAACGTCAAAATCGGAGCTTGTACGCGAAAGCTACAAATTTTACAAGTTCGGGGCACAAAATCTGAGGCTGGTCCAAGAAGGAACGCCCTGCGTTCTTCGACCAGAACCATCCCATCGTCCATCAAAAGAAAATATGTAAGCGCTGACCTCACAGGGGGACCGCGCTACGATCCCTAAAGGAACACCCTACGTTCGTGAGTGCCCCCAACACTATAAAAAGAAGGCTAGGGCTCCGGGTTTTGTTGCTTCTCTCTCAACTCCTTCACCCTAAAACGCCTCTTTAGCCCCTCTAAGCTACCTTAAAGTCCCGGTATAATTGCTAGCTCACGATTGAAGTCCCGACGCCCCCGAGATTCTCGAGAAATCGATTTGGTCCAGTCGAAGTACTGCTCGAGTTTAGTCTCGCCTTCTTCAAGCTACCACTTCTACCAAGTGAGTTCTTACCCTTATCACTACATTTTTAAATACCTTTTTAAATGCTTTTAAGGGTGGGGGGGGATACAAGTAAACACACGACAAAAATCGAGTGAAACACAATTCTCTTCCTTTACTTTTCATGCTATTGTTATAACTATCATAGGAAGTTATTAACATACAAAATATCTCACAATGCAACTTTACTCTATTAACATACATTATATTTTATAAATAGAAATATGTTTTATTTGTAAAAATGCATATTACATCAAATCGAGGGTACCAATTTCAAGTATAACACTATGTATTTTACAAGTAAATACAACTCATTGCTATGCCTTTGTTCATACTATAAAAAAGGTAATCGTTTCAGACAAAAGCACATTTTCATGAATACGTGACTTAATTGAGAATCCGTGAGTCATTCATCTTCATTATACCTATGAAAGTGCCGCTAGAAAGCCCTATTTTATAACCAAAGTCTCCTGTCTGGAGAACATGATAAATGTGTATAGATCTATATGGGACTGATAATCCTACACCCTGACTGTTAGCTACAGTCCTTGGGGTGACAAGTGTCATATCATTTCGATGCCTGAAACGGCGCTCAGGCAAACCCATCATAGTACGGTTATGAAAACTCACTGGATGGACACTTATTATGGTATTATGTTTTCAAGTGAAAAGTGATACTACGGTTATTATCACATACAAATAGAAGCTTCTTATAGTTTTGTTTTAAAATAAGACTATACATCATTATTTTAAGCATGGCATACTTGGTTACACGTTACGGTCTTGGACATTTAACACTGCTCCTCACTTTTAGGAAAATATAGGATTTTCTTGGTTCAAATAAATACAATTTATACAACAATCATTCATACTCATTTCACACACTCATAAGAAAATATCGGATTTTCTGGAAAACAAACGTGAACTTTCGAATGACATACATTTTCTCAAAACACTACTTATGAACTCACCAACTTTATTGTTGACACTTTTTCTTTGGAATAGCTTGTATTCTCAGGAAAACGCTAAACCATGTAGCAACTACTTTTGAAGACTAACGCGCTGGCGTTAGTAACATATTTTGGATCACCATATTGTATTTGATATTCAAACATGTAACACATCAAATTATGTAAACTTTTCAAATATATTTATATTATGGTGGTGTGTACTTTCTTCACTATTCAATTCTTATGATACTGAATATGACGTCCTCCGCCCCCGAACGTTTCCGCCGTTCAGGTTTGGGGGTGTGACAATGATTCAACAAGTTGTAGAACAAGCATATGAGTCGAAGTTTATCTATTCCTTTTAGTCCTTGGAGGATTAAAATAGATATTAGGGCCCCTCGACGATTTTATTTTGACCTATGTGTCGGGCCCGGTCATAACCAAATTTATGTGTTCAGTTTACTTCTATGTAAAACAAATCGGAAATCGGGAAACAAACCGCTGGACAATAAATACGACTTTGTTTCATGTATTTGTCCGGTTGATATCTAGAATAGAGGATTATATGATTAGTTATCTAAAATGACAATTCATAGTTCAACAAAGTTTTAAGAGCTAGGATTTTTGGTCGGTTCGTTAATGTCACACCCCACACCAGAACGGCGGAATCGTTCGAGGGCGGATGACTTCATGTAGTATCGAAACAGTTGAATACATATTAAAGAAAGTAACACGACCATCATATATATAATTTGAAAGTTTACATTGTAGAAAAGTACTTGTTTCAAAAGAAATTACAATATGATGTCAAAATGAAATTAAACTAACGCCGCATCGTCCTTTCTTCAAAAGATGTAGTTTACCTGTATTACTGAATCCCTGAAAAATACAAGTAGTTTTGAAAGAGTAGGTCAGCATTTAAGCTGGTGAGTTCATAAGTATTTAGTTACAATGTTTGTATGAAAGAGAATGGAAATGGTTTGTACATGTTTAAATGTTCCTAGAAAATCCCATATTTTCTACTATAGTAGATCGCAGTTTAATTGTTCCAAAACTGTAATGCAATAGTGCATTTCATGCCTAAAATAGTAGGTTTATGTATAAATCGCTAAGTCATGTGAAAAACCCTGTAAATCAATGTGTTTTTAATACTCCATGTGAGTCTTATAACCCACTATTAGACCAGGATGCCTATAACAACGTTCTTCAGGCGTTAGAAAGTTATGACGTTTGTCACCCTAGGCCTGCCGGCCTAGCTGTAGCTAAAAGCTTAGGTGCGGGATTGTCAATCTCGTATAGATCTATACACAAATATCACGCTCCCCCTACAAGGGATTATGGTATATAATACAGGACTTAAAATTCATACTCGAAAGTACGTGAAATGTCTCACAAAACTTAGTATAAAACAGATTTACATATGAAAATGTTCGTTTTCTCTTGTGTATGAAAATATCTCTTTGATATAGTGTTTCTAATATGTAAATCTTCATGATTTTCTCGTAAACTATACCTATTATAGTTTTTCAAAGTGTGGGTTTCGTTCGTATAGTAAATCCCAGTGTAATGCTCACTTGTTATGTAAAGTATAACATTTAAAGTGACACAAACGATCACATATACTTAAAGTATAAACAAAGTGTTTGATTCGTATATACATATATAAACATGTTTTATTTCCAAAATACAAGATGTTATTGAGAATATATATTGCATACGAAAGTGCCTATGTAGTAATTATGAATCTCATGTGATTTATTTGATAAAAAGAGTATATAGTGAAACTCTATGTTACACACGATAATAACCATGTGTTTACTTGTATTCCCCCCCCCCCCCCCCCCACCTTAAAAGTGTATAAAAAGCATTGATAAAGAATTTGAAAGTGTAGTTTATAGGGGTATGAACTCACTTGATTTTTTGGAGAAAACGGGATGATAATCGAGCAGAACTTCGACTTGGAAGAGTTGATTTTCTCGGGATTCTCGGGAATCTTGGGAGTGTAGAATCTTCCTTCGGAACTTGAGTGTGATAACCGAGGCTTCGGGAGGGCTTTGGGAGCTTAACCGCAGAGTTTCGGCACGAGAGATAAAAGAATGGAGCACCTAAACCCGACACCCTAAGAGTTCTATTTATAGGGCATATTTCTCCTTCCATTGATTGGATGACCTCAGTCACTTGTCGGGTTGCGGCAAACTGTGCCATGTCGTGGAAGACCTGATAGCCTCACATTTTGGGCCTTGAACTTGTAAAATCCGTAACATTCGCGTACGAGCTCCGTTTTTGACGTTCTTAATATGCACGCGTAGGTGAGAATATACTCTACAACTCTCGTTTAGACTTCATCGGCAATTTTTGACTTTATTTTTAATTATTTATTTCTAACGGGTCGGGACATGAAAAGTCTGTTAAAAAGCCATAACTTCCTCATCCGATGTCCATTTTCGTCATACATTTCACCTTTGTGCTACTATTGTTGAGACCTTAGATTCTCATTTAGGTTGTTTCGGCCAAAAGTCTATCGATCTCTATTTTGAGTTTTTAGTTGTCTACTGTTATATCCGGATCTTAGAAAAATCATAACTTCCTCATACGAAGTCAGATTTGGACATTCTTTTTATGCACGCTCACGGTTTAATGATATCTACAACTTTCATTTAGATACTTTAGGCTAAAAACTATTGTATTGCAACTTCGCTTTTTCGTTTAATCGGTGTTGCCGGTTTTGTCGGAAATCTTAGAATGGTCATAACTTCTTCATTATAACTCGGATTTTAGTGTTCTTAGTATTTCTGTAAACCTTGACACAATATCTAGCATAATAGATATCCCTATAGAGACTTTTTCACATTTAATGTTTTTTCGAAGTTAATTTCATTATATCAAAAGTGGTTACAATACTTGACTTTTTAGGTTATTACATAGAGTAGAAATATCTGGTTGTCACATCATCCCCCCATTAGAGGGAATTTCATCCTGAAATTTAATGTAAGAAAAACACTTGCAGATTAGGGAAAAAGATGTGGGTACTTGTGTTTCATCTGATCTTCGCATTCCCAAGTGTAATCAAGTCCTCTCTTTGCACTCCAGCGGACCTTCACGATCGGTATGTGACTTTGTTTTGTTCTTTTAATTTCCCTATCCATGATTTCAATTGGTTCCTTTATAAAGTGGAGACTCTCGTTGATTTCAATTTCGTCTAGAGGGACAACGCAGGTCTCATCGGACAAACATTTCTCGAAGTTTGAAACATGAAAGGTTGGGTGTACGTTATTGAGTTCCTGCGGTAGACGAAGTTTGTAGGCTACCGGGCCGATCCTTACAAGGATCTCGAATGGTCTGATATACCTTGGGTTTAGTTTCCTACGTCTTCCAAAACGTATTAGTCCTTTCCAGGGCGAGACCTTCAATAGCACTTGGTCCCCAACATGAAATTCCAAGGGCTTCCGTATTTTGTCTGCATAGCTCTTTTGTCTGTCTCTTGAAGCCTTTAGGCATTCCCGAATTTGTACAATCTTCTCAATTGTTTCTCTTATGATTTTTGGGCCAGTGAGAGTGTTGTCGGGTACTTGTCCCTTAGCTAGTTGCGTGTCACCCACTTCATCCCAACATAGTGGTGATCTGCACTTTCGGCCATAGAGGGCTTCGAATGGAGCAACATTAATGCTGGAGTGATAGCTATTATTGTATGAAAATTTGACTAGTGGTAAATGTGTATCCCATGCTTTACCAAAATCGATTACACAAGCTCTTAGCATATCTTCCAAGGTTTGTATGGTCCTCTCACTTTGACCATCAGTTTGTGGATGGTAAGCAGTACTCATGTTGAGCCTCGTTCCTAGAGATTTTTGTAACGATTTCCAGAGTCACGAGGTGAACCTACTATCTCAGTCAGAGATAATGGATACTGGTACAACATGTAATCGTACAATCTCTTGGATGTAGGTTCGAGCAAGCTTCTCCATCTTGTCGGTTTCTTTTATTGGCAGGAAGTGTGCGGATTTTGTTAATCTATCGACGATTACCCAGATGGTGTCTAGTCCACCTGTTGTCTTGGGTAGTTTGGTTATGAAATCCATGGTTATCCGCTCCTACTTCCACTCGGGTATTTCAGGCTGTTGTAGTAATCCCGAGGGCTTTTGATACTCTACCTTGACTTTGGCGCAAGTCAGACACTTGCCTACATAGGTAGCAATTTCTGCTTTCATGTTTGGCCACCAATACAGTTTCTTGAGGTCTAAATACATCTTGTCTGAACCTGGATGTACGGAGTATCGAGTCTTAGGCACCTCGTTCATGACCACGTCTCTGAATCCACCAAACTTCGGTGTCCAGATCCGATCCATGAAGTAACGAACTCCGTCACCCTTGACTTCAAGATTCTTGTCCATTCCTCTTAGGGCTTCGCCTGTCACGTTCTCTGTTTTCAAGGCTTCCCTATGAGCTTCCTTGATTTGTGTGGACAAATGTGAATGGATCGTCATGGTTAAGGATTTCACTCGGCAACCTGAGTATTCTTTCCGACTAAGAGCATCATCTACTACGTTTGCTTTTCCTGGGTGATAGCGAATCTCGCATTCGTAGTCATTCAGTAGTTCAACCCATCATCTCTGCCTCATGATGAGTTCTTTTTGGTTGAGAAAGTGTTGAAGGCTCTTATAAACGGTAAAGATCGTGCATTTCGTGCCATAAAGATAGTGTCTCCAGATCTTTAGCGCGAAAACGACAGCTCCTAGTTCAAGATCATGGGTAGTGTAGTTGACTTCTTGCGTCTTGAGTTGTCTTGAGGCGTAAGCGATGACCTTACCTTGTTGCATTAGTACGCATCCAAGACCTGGATTAGATGCGTCACAGTAGACCACGAAGTCTTCTGTTCCTTCTGGCAAGGAAAATATAGGTGCGCTGCATAGTGCTTGCTTCAGTGTTTGCAATGCAGCGTCTTGTTTTCCTTCCCAATTGAAAGTTACACCCTTCTGTGTCAGGGTGGTGAGTGGTTTAGCAGTCTTTGAGAAGTTTTGTATAAATCTACGGTAATAGCCAACAAGGCCCAAGAATTGTCGAATTTCCGTTGGGGTTCTTGGAGCTGACCAGTTCTCGATTGCTTTGATTTTGGAAGGGTCCACGTGTATTCCGTCTTTGATAACCACGTGACCTAGGAAATCTACCTTCCGAATCCAAAATTCGCACTTGGAGAATTTTGCATATAGCTTCTCTTTTCTTACCGTTTCCAAGACTTGTCGGAGATGTTGATTGTGATCCTCTTTATTCTTCGAATAGATGAGTATGTCATCTATGAATAGGATCACAAACTTGTCTAAAAATGAACAACACACCCGGTTCATTAAGTCCATGAACACCGCTGGTGCGTTTGTTAATCCAAAGGGCATCACTACAAACTCATATTGACCATAACGAGTTCGAAAAGCTGTTTTGGAAACATATCCTTTCAAGGCTCGTAGTTGGTGATACCCAGATCTTAAGTCTCTCCTTGAGAAATAACTCGCTCCCTGGAGTTGGTCGAATAAGTCGTCGATGCGTGGTAGTGGGTATCGGTTCTTGATAGTAAGCTTGTTAAGTTCCCAGTAATCAATGCACATGCGGAAAGATCCATCCTTCTTCTTTACAAACAAGACTGGTGCTCCCCAAGGTGAGAAGCTCGGCCTGATGAATCCTTTGTTGAGTAGTTCGTTTAATTGGCTGGATAACTCCTGCATCTCAGCTGGCGCTAAACAATACGGTAACTTAGCTACCGGGGTAGCTACGGGAATTAAATCGATCCTGAACTCAACTTGTCATTCTGGGGGGACACCTGGAAGATCTTCAGGGAAGACATCAGGAAAATCGCAGACTTCTAGAATGTATTTGAGGTCTTTCGTTTCATTTTCCTTATCTACCACGTGGGCTAAGAAGGCATGGTACTCTTTACGTAGGTATTTATGGGCTTTGACGTAAGAGACAATTTGTAAATTTGTACTGGGTTTGTCACCATAAATGACAAAAGTTTCGCCGTTTGGTAGATTCAGGCAAACGACCCTTTCGTGACAAAGTATATCGGCATGGTGTAGGCTTAACCAATCCATAACGATGATGATATCAAATCTCTTTATAGTGATCGACATTAGATCAATTTGAAATGAATGTTCTTTTAGAGTTAGTGTGCACCCTATGTACATATCGTTCGTGCTTTCTGTTCTACCATTTTCTATTTCTACTGTAAATATCTTATTGAGTGATTTAGGGTTTTGTTTTAGTACGTTCTTGAATTTCTGACTCATGAAGATCCTCTCCGCACCACAATCAAAGAGTATGCATGCATAAGCGTTATTGAGGAGAAATGTACCCGTAACCACTGTGGGATCAGCTATCGCTTCGTTCTGCCCTATTTCCAGCACTCGTCCCGTGCTGCCCGCATTCCTTGCCTTAGGGAAGTCACTTTTGTAATGCCCAGATTCACCGCACCCGTAACATGCTTGACCCACACCGACTCCTTGGACTTGGGTGATCGGTTGTGCTGGTGCTCTACAGAAACGGGTTGTATGTCCTTTCTTGTTGCAATTGTTACAGTGCATCTCCCAGCAATTTCCATTGTGGTGGAAATTGCATTTGTCGCCCTTCGGCAGGTTTCCAACTTATTGCTTTGCTGGTGTAGTGGTAATTGGAGCAGCAGTGGAGGCAGTAGCGGCATGGACTGCCACAATCTGTTGTTTCTTGGAAGGTTCCTGTGAAGGCTGACTCTTCCTTTTTTTCTAGAACTTCTTGTTGTTGTTGTTGTTGGTATTGTTGTTGTTGTTACTTCCTCTGGGTTGCTCCGGAGCGGTAGTTGCGAAGCCTTGATAGATTCCATGGTCAACGAGGGCTTGTGCCAACTGTTTGGCGCTATCGAAAGTGACTGGTTTGGAAGCTAGTACACTTCCTTCAATCTGGGGGGATAGTCCCCAGATGTACCTCTCTATTTTCTTGCTCTCTAGAGCAACTATCCCTGGGCAAAGGATTGCCAAATCACAGAACCTGTTGGTATAGGTCGTGATGTCTGAGCCTACCATGGTAAGGCCCCAAAGTTCCTGTTCGAGCTTTTGTAATTCGCCCCGTGGACAGTACTCTTGCAGTAATATTTGTTTTAGATTCTCCCAGCCCATAGAGTTAGCCACTACTAGCGTTAGTGACTTCCCATGGCCATTCCACCATGTCAGAGCTCTCCCAGAGAAAGTACAGGCAGCGAACTTCACTTTGTTCCCTTCCGGGCAAGAACAAATCTCGAAAATTGCTTTAGTTTTCTCTATCCACTGTGATACAGGCATTATCCCTCCGGCCCCATTAAAAGTAATGGGTTTGCTATTCATGAAATCCTTGTATGTAAAATCCCCTGAACGACCTTGACGTTGGCAATTCGTAGAACTATTTACTCCCCCACCAGAACCATTGTTACTCATTCGGGCCATTGCCGTTGTTACTGCAGCTGTTACAGCAACTATCAATGCGGCATTTTCCATCGATGGAGGCAGTGGTGGTGGAGGTTTCGTGCCTGGCCTGGGTCTTAGGTTTGGACGAGGAGGAATCGCGTTGCCAAGAAATAAAAATAAATGATTATAAGTTTTGGTGGTTAAGATTTGAATGATAATGAGTTAACTATCTTTAATAGTTTGAGAATTTGGTTTGACCAACCCAGGGCTTTGAGTTTGATTCACCAATGGAGTTTGAACAAAATTAAACAAACTCATGAACTTGAATGAAACGCACAGAATTAACACACAAAAGAGGTATGCCCTATATATATATATATATATATATATATATATATATATATATATATATATATATATATATATATATATATTAAACATATGGTTGCGTTACATCCGAAGTTAGAAACTTTTGACCTTTCTAAAGGTCTCTGATTATAGGAAGTTAAAGAAGGTAAGACTTTTAGCCAAGTTCCTATTCTATAACAAGATTTTGGGATTCGGCAAGCACTACTTGCGACGTAGGTTGCGCTTGGAGCTTGACTCCGCATCCGATTGCTTTGCTTCCATAAGACGCCTATCGAAGGTGGCTTGTTGTTCCCTCATCTCAGAGAGGGATGCAATCATTTGTGCATGGAATGTGTCGGCGCGAAGTTGGGTGTCATCCTGTAACCTATCCAGTCGACGGATGTCGGAAGTGTGAACTTGTACTTCCACGTTGACTTCACGAATTCGGTTAGCTTCAACCCCGGATTGATAGGACTGGTTGGCTAGCTTGCCCAGCATGACCAGGAGTGCTCGGTCCGCTAAACCTCTACCGCTGACATCGTAGAAGTCTTGACACATGCCTTAGGGAGGACGTAACCCTTGTTGTTGGCTCCAATGGTGAAGGTGACTTCCCCAAACGGGAGTTGCTCCCTGAAATTTTCTCCTAACAGCGGGAGGTTGAGCGGCTGGAGGGCCGATTACTTCTAGTTCTGAGTCTGTCCCAGAGTCATCCCCTTCCTCCAAGTCGACAGGTTCTTCATCCTCTTCGGGGTCCTCCTCTACCCATCATCCATTGCCCTGATTCGGGTAGTAGGGATCCCCTGGTGGGTGGAATCCAGCCATTTGACTATACGAGAATAGGGTTATAAGAATTGAACAAAATTTGAAACATGTAAAACTAAACATTTCGATTAAACTATCGCATGTACCAAATACTCCTATAGTATTTAAATTTGTTTGTTTGATACTAGTGTTTATTTTGGTAAGTTTTGACTTGTTGCTCACTACGACCATTCCTCGACATTCGTTAGTCCAATCTCGGTTAAATATAGTTGATCAGGCTATATTCGTCCCAAATGCGATTACATATTTCGAGGGCTAATCGTAGTGTCCAACTTTTCTTAATACTTCTTGTATAGTTCTAACCATGAATATATATTGTTGTGTTCATGTATTTGTACTTTTACGACCCAGAATAATCTAAATTAAATGAAACGAGGTTTTAGGTGTAAAAACGTTTTGTGAGAGAGTTTTAGTCCCTTATGCATTTATAGTTTGTGTATCTTATGTGGTTCGATATACTTAGTTCACTATAAACAATGCTCTCATACTAATCTGTCACACCCCCAAACCAGAACGGCGGAATCGTTCGAGCGCAGATGACTTCATGTAGTATCGAAACAGTTGAATACATAGTAAAGAAAGTAACACAACCATCATATATATAATTTGAAAGTTTACATTGTAGAAAAGTACTTGTTTCAAAAGAAATTACAATATAATGTCAAAATGAAATTAAACTAACGCCGCAACGTCCTTTCTTCAAAAGTTGTAGTTTACCTGTATTACTTAATCCCTGAGAAATACAAGTAGTTTTGAAAGACTAGGTCAGCATTTAAGCTGGTGAGTTCATAAGTATTTAGTGACAATGTTTGTATGAAATAGAATGAAAATGGTTTGTACATGTTTAAATGTTCCTAGAAAATCCCATATTTCTACTATAGTATATGGTAGTTTAATGGTTCCAAAACTGTAATGCATTAGTGCTTTTCATGCCTAAACTAGTAGTGCTTTTCATGCCTAAACTAGTAGGTTTATGTATAAATCGCTAAGGCATTTGAAAAACCCCGTAAATCAATGTTTTTTAATACTCCATGTGAGTCTTATAACCATACTATTTGACCAGGATGCCTATAACAACGTTCTTCAGGCTTTGGAAAGTTATGATGTTTGTCACCCCAGGCCTGCCGGCCTAGCTATAGCTAACAACTTAGGTGCGGGATTGTCAATCCCGTATAGATCTATCACGCTCCCCTACAAGGGATTATGGTATATAATATAGGACTTAAAATGCATACTCGAAAGTACATGAAATGTCTCACAAAAATTAGTATAAAACAGATTTACGTATGAAAATGTCTGTTTGTTCTTGTGTATGAAAATATCTCTTTGAAATAGTGTTTCTAGTATGTAAATGTTCATGATTTTCTCGTAAACTATACCTATTATAGTTTTTCAAAGTGTGTGTTTCGTTCGTATAGTAAATCCTAGTGTAATGCTCACTTGTTATGTAAAGTATAACAGTTAAAGTGACATAAATGATCACATATACTTAAAGTATAAATAAAGTGGATTCGTATATACATATATAAACATGCTTTATTTCCAAAAGACAAGATGTTACCGAGAATATATATTGCATACGAAAGTTCATATTTAGTAGTTATGAATCACATATGATTCACTTGATAAAAAGAGTATATAGTGAAACTCTATGTTACAGACGATAATAACTATGTGTTTACTTGTATTCCCCCCCCCCCCCTGCCACCTTAAAAGTGTATAAAAATCATTGATAAAACATTTGAAAGTGTAGTTTATAGGGGTATGAACTCACTTGATTGATTGGAGAAAACGGGATGATAATCGAGCAGTACTTCTACTTGGAAGAGTTGATTTTCTCGGGATTCTCGGGAATCTCGGGAGTGTAGAATCTTCCTTCGGAACTTGAGTGTGAAAACCGGGGCTTCGGGAGCTTAACCGCAGAGTTTCGACGCGAGAGATAGAAGAATGGAGCACGTAAACCCAACACCCCAAGAGTTCTATTTATAGGGCACGTTTTTGGGTGCCACGTCGTGGAAAAAGGGTTGGCCATGTCGTGGTGGTCAAATGTTATCTCCTTCCGTTGATTGGATGCCCTCAGTCCATGGAGTTTTTTAACCCATGGATCCTATGAAAATGAAAGGTCATGGGTATTAGGGTTTAAATGAATGTAACCCTAATCCTCAATACTATATAAAGAGGTCTTTGGTACATGAAGTGGCACTAGTGTGTGAGTGAACAAGAGTGGGCCGATTTCTCTAGTGCATACTATTCTCTAAAGTTTTCCAAGGTATTTTGGTGATTTGTGATTCCACTTGAGGCATCCACATTATTGGTGCTAGGCTCTCAAGACTCCAAGCAATCAACCACAAGAAAAGATATGTTATTCTACAAAGTTTTTCATGTTACAAGTACCCCATAACATGCTAGTTAGGTTGAGAACCTTGGAAAATCAAATTTGCATTTATAATAGAGAAAACATAGATCCAAGGTTTCTAGGGTTGCATGTACACCATAGGAGTGTTAGAATGCTCAAAACCTTTCAAAGTATTGCGCAAATGCCTATTTGATTTACGTGGCGGCATCTATTTCTACAAGATTTAAAGATGAAATGATGATAATTTCCTTATGGTAGTTATGAGTTAGGTGATATGGAACAAGATATATCTTAGTTCTAAATGCATCATATCCTAACTGTTATAGTGTTCTATGTAACGCCCGTGTTTCTGGGCTAAGCATTAGTATATTGATGTAATAGTCAGGTCAACCATTGTAACCTATTTTGAAATAATAAAGATGAATTATTTGAGTAATACGTGAATTATGTGAATTTATGTGCTTATTACTTGTTTATAATGATATAATAAATAAAGGATAAAAATAAGCGTCAAAAATAAAGTGTTAGACAAACCCAATATCGATGAAGAAAGTTGTATTGGTCGTGACAAGGATTTCGGACATATAAAGAATGCCGAAATCTGAGTTATAACGAAGAAGTTATGACCTGCCGAGGTTTCACGACAAAACCAGCACGACGTTGTGTGACGTAAAATATTAAATTTACAATAGAGGACTTTATGGCCTTAATAATCTCAACCAAAGTTGTAGTATACGTTAAACCTAGAGTGTGCATAAAAAGAACACCCAAATCTGACTTAGTATAAGGAAGTTCTGAATTTTCTAAGATTTGGCTTAGTAGTGCACAGCCCGAAACTCAAATTTTAGATCGAGCAGTTTTTGGCCTACACGACCTAAATGAGAATTGAAGACCTCCTTAATAGGAACTCAATGCTAAAAAGACAGAAGGAAACGGAGTCCGTATGTAGAAGATATGAATTTTACCCGGACATTTAACAATATAATTTTCTCGTACTGTTAAATTTAATATCGGTCAAGAATTAGCCGACGGAGTCAAAATGAAAGTTGTAGATCTTATTTTTACATACGCGTGGATGTATCGAACGTCAAAAAAAAAAACAGAGCTCGTATGTGAAAGTCACGGATTTTAGAAGTCAGAAGTGTGTTGCGCGAAAATAGGTGACGTGGCACAATCTTGGTCATTGCTTTCTCCTAAGTCTTGCTACTAGATGGTGACATGTGGCACCAAGTTCAGCCATATTTCACCCTATAAATAGAACCTCTCTAACCCTCATTTTCTTCACACCTTTCCCATTATTTCTTCTCTCTACTCTATCTCTAAACCTCCCAAAACACTCATTACGCACTAGGGAACCCCCCTAGCGCTGGAAGAAAGTCTCGGAGTGCTCGACGGATCCTAGAAGAAGAGTTTTTCGGCTCGGGAACGTTGCTCCAAGTGAAGCCTGGTTTTCGAGAAAACCTGTTATAAGTGAGCTATGCCTACGCTATTTTTAATATAGTTTTTAATTAATTATAGTAACGTTATTAGGAACCTATAATAATTTTTTGGGCTATTATTATGAGTTATATAAGTGTCGTTATAATATATTTTTAGCTACTCGCGGTACGGGGAATCTAGTTTAAAGGGCCGCATAGGGTTGTTGGATTTCAGAAGTGCTATATGCCAAAATGGTCCTGCCCTCCGGTGTTTTATATCTGGCCCCTTTCTGTACATAGTGGTTGGAAAATATTGTTTAAACGCTTATAATAATAATAATAATAATAATAATAATAATAATAATAATAATAATAATAATAATAATAATAATAATAATAATAATAATTAGTCACGGTAAATATTAGACTAAAATCTAGTGGTAATAATACTAGGTTTCATCGAAGTAAATTATTTTTAAGAAGCGATGCGTTGTCTGAGTTCGGAATCACCACCTTTTTAGGTGAGTGCATAGTCACTTTCATCTTACACATAGATATGAAGTATTTTATATAAATTATGTGCTATGTGTGCATATTATCTTTATACTTACTATCTATGCTGGATGAACGATTTTTATACATGTTTTAAATGATTTAAACTGTATATGTATTTTATATCTACAAAAATGTTGGGGTAAAACATGGGTAGATGTAATAGACGATGTGTAATAAAATGATGAGAGGCCTCGATGTTGTTGTTGTTGATTCTGTCATCTAGCGGAGTATGGATGACGACCACAGACTCTTCTAGACAGTCCAGTGGAGCACTAGCAGGCTCGCAACCTGTAGGTGTTTCTAAACGATGACTTCACCGGTGTACTCCATCCTCCTAATGGTTTCCTTAAGGACATTTATTGCTGAGCAAGCCCCTTAGTAGTAGTGTGCATCCCGATGAAGATCCTTAGGCTAGGTCCCTTATGATAGGTGTTTAGGGACGTAAAGTGAGGATAACATGAATGAGTAATCGGGTTATTGTTGGTTGATGAAATTAAATAACTTATTTATTATGGGTTGAAAACCCTATGTGCTCACCAGGCTCCCAAGCCTGACCCACTCAGTTTCATATATTACAGGTAGTGGCGTTCGAGCATAGATGTGATGTTTTGGATGAGGGATTACGGATATATACCTGTAGATATGAATAAATGTAACAAGGCTGATATTGTACTGTTTATGCTCTTGATCTGTATCGAACATGACTTCCCAAGGTTTTTAATGAAATACATTTCTTTGAAAATGACTTGATAAATCTTTTTCATATTTTATTTTGGGAACAAATTCCGCAACACTTTTATTTAAAATCTTACTCTGATTTTTAAACAAAGCATAAACAAAATCGGTCTTTTCTGGCCGTGGACATGGGGATGTCACAGTTGGTATCAGAGCATTAGTTTCAGCGAACTAGGAATTTGTAGGATTTCTGGACTTAAATTTAGAATGCTAAGCGATGATTGTGGGATGTGAGCACTAGCTTACTTAGGAAAGCATGCCTAATATGCTTTAGGTGCTAAATAAATTTTGCCTTATATGATGTTATTTGTTCGGATCTATGGTATATTGCCGACCGGATCTGGAAACCTTATGTGTTTAGGATTCTAAACGTACGACTACGATATTAGAACTAGCATGTGAACGTTTCGGAGCGATAAGGATGATTTAAACGTCTATCCTAAATAAAGATCTAAATTCACCTTCTTCGGTGTATAGATCAAAATGGCAAGAACCCGTAGTGGAGCTAGGAATGCAAATGGGAATAGGATCAACCCCCAGTGATTCAGCAAATACCTGTTGTAGCAGATGCTCCAGAGCCAATCACGATGGACGGAGTAAAAGCGATGATCCAAATGATGTTGGATCGTCAAATGGAGGAAACCCGACGTTTGCTTCAACAGAATCGAGAACAAGCTACAATACTGGTCAAACAGCCTGAGTTGAATGATGGGCAGTCAGAAGGAAGGAACTTCAATGGGACTGTTGGTCAAGCCAACCCACCGATAGTTAGATGAAACAACCAGGATGGAGGACATGAAGGACGTAGATGCAAGTATAAGGATTTCATGGCATCCAAACCACCGTATCTATCTGGAAACGCGACACCAGTGGAAGTCATGAAATGGATCTCCGAGATGGAGACAACGTTTGAGAGCTGCGAGTGTAGCAACAGAAAAAAGACTGCTCTTGTCGTTCCTTTATTAAAATCTGGAGTACTAAGCTACTAGAAGCTACTAGTTGATTCAATGCCCAAGGGTGAAGCAAAAAAGATGTCTTGGGAGGATTTTCTAGTGCAACTGAAAATGCAATACTACTCGGAGCAGGATCTTCTAGAAATCAACAATGAGTTCCAGAATCTGAAGAAGGGAAGAATGCGCGTCGTTGAATACGATGCACGTTTTAAAGAGAAAATGAAGCTTATTCCGTACCTATTTCTAACCGACCTCTCCAAGGTTAAAAAGTTTGCCCACGGATTACCACCGGACTTTGGTCTGATGGTCAAGCAAGCAACCACTCTGAAAGCCGCCATATGGGCTGCTAAGAATGTGGAGAACCAGATTTGAGAGACGGGTCTGGAGAGAGCGGAGGTTGGTGAGAAAAGGAAATTTGATGAATCCTCGAGGTCCAGCAAGAAGAGTAAATTCTCGAAGTCTGGTTCGAGAGGAGGAGGAGTTGAAGCAAAATAGTGCGACAAATGCAAGAAGAAGCACCACGGAAAATGTGACGGAGGGGTCACCTATTTCAAGTGTGGAAAGACAGGGCACTATGCCAACGAGTTCTCGTTCACTAAGAAGCTTTGTTATGAGTGCAATGAGGAAGGGCACATTTTGAGGGACTGCCCGAAGAAGAGGGAAGTAAGAAGACCCAACATTCCACAAAAGTCAAAGGCAAGAGCCTTCCAGATGACGCTTGAGGTTGCAAAGGAGGCAGCAGATGTCGCTTATGGTACGCTTGAGGTTTGCCTGTCAATATATTGTTTTATTCTGGAGAAAACTACTCTTTTGTGTCACATAAGTTTGGTGGCAAACTAGCATTTCCTGTATAAGGACTTGATAATGCCTTAATTGTGGAAGTTGACAGTGGAAAATTCGTACCTGTTAGTGATCGTATTAGGAGCATCGTCATCGACCTAAATGGAAACGTATTCCACGAAGAGCTATTGCCCATAGAGTTGAACAGTTTCGACGACGTTTTGGGAATGGATTGGCTTAGCGCCAACGATGTTGAGATTCTTTGCAGGAAGAAGATAGTAAGGGTGAACCCACCCGAAAAGAGTCATTTATGGTGTACGGGGACAAACGCAGAGTGGATTCTGGAATCATCTCCTTGATGAAAGCCAGGAAATGTTTGTCCAAGGGATGCACATCACATTTGGAATTTGTGATCGATGCTAAGAAGGAAAAAAGGAGGTGTAAAATATACCAGTGGTGTGTGATTATCCAGAAGTCTTTCCCGAAGATCTTCCGAGATTACCACCTGATAGACAAGTAGAGTTCCGAATAAACTTGTTACCAGCGACGACACCAATAGAAAAAGCACCATACCGATTAGCACCGATGGAGAAGAAGAAGCTTATGACGCACCTTCAGGAGTTGTTGGAAAACGGTTTTATTCGACCTAGTTCATCACCCTAGGGAGCTCTGGTGCTATTCGTGATGAAGAAAGATGGAATCAAGCGAATGTGCATAGATTATAGAGAACTAAACAAGGCAACGGTGAAGAACAAGTACCCATTGCCAAGAATTGATGACCTATTTGATCAGCTGCAAGCTTCGAGCTATTTCTCTAAGATCGATCTTAGGTCATGATATCATCAGCTGAAGGTGAGAGAGCATGATATTGACAAAACTGCATTCAGAACAAGATATGGACACTACGAGTTCTTGGTTATGTCATTTTGACTAACCAATGCTCCAGCAGGATTCATGGATTTGATGAATAGGGTTTGTAAACCATTCCTCGATAAATTCATGATAGTGTTCATAGATGACATTATCATTTACTCGAAAGTTAAGAGGAGCATGGCATACACTTTCTGGAAGTGTTAGAAGTATTAAAGAAGAAGAAGTTGTATGCAAAGTTCTCCAAATGTGATTTTTAGAACTGAGAAATCCAATTCTTGGGTCATGTGGTTAACCAAGAAGGGATAATGGGTGACCCAGCAAAGATCGAAGCTGCGATAGAGTGGGAACGACCGAAAATTCCCACGGAGATTCGAAGATTTTTGGTATTAGCTAGATATTATCGAAGGTTAACCAAGGCTTTTCTTCGATAGCTGCTCCATTGACAGATTTGACCCACAAAGGAGCTACTTATACATGGAGTGAGAAGCACGAAGAAGCATTCGAGAAGCTAAAGAAGAAATTGTGTGCAGCACCGATTCTTTCTCTGTCCGATGGAGTTGAAGACTTCGCGGTCTATAGTGACGCATCTGGAGTCGGGTTGGGTTGTGTCCTGACCCAAAGGGAAAAGGTGATAGCATATGCATCTCGACAATTGAAGGAGCATGAAAAGAACTACCCCACTCATGATCTGGAATTGGCAGCGATAGTTTTTGCCTTGAAGATATGGAGGCATTATCTCTATGGCACGAAATGCAAGATTTTCACTGAGAGTCTCCAGTATCTCTTTAATCAGAAGGAAATGAACATGAGACAACGATGCTGGCTAGAGTTACCCAAGGACTACTATTAGGAGATACTTTAGCACCCCGGTAAAGTAAATGTTGTTGCTAATGCTCTCAGTCGGAAAGTCAACCTTAAAAGGAAAAGGCCAAAAGCGTTGAGAATAGAAGTTGTCTCGACGATTGTGGAAAGTATCAGGAAAGCTCAAAAAGAAGCTTCAGGTAAGGATGACCGAAAGGAAGAACGTTTGGGCAAAACGTTAGTGTTCGGTACAAACAGTCAAGGACTGAAGGTATTCCAAGATCAGATTTGCGTACGTAAGACGGAAGGACTAAGAGATCTTCTAATGGTTGAAGCGTACAAGACCATGTACTCAATTCATCCAGGCAACACAAAAATATATAGGGACCTAAAACCCTACTAATTGTGGCCGACGATGAAGCTCGATGTTGCAAAGTATGTGGCCGAGTGTGTAACATGTGCAAGAGTTAAGGCACAACATCAAAAACCATATGGGAGTTTAGAACATTTACCTATACACATGGACAAATGGGAAGACATCACCATGGATTTTGTGACTAAACTTCCCAAGACGAATAACGGTTACGAGATGATTTGGGTAGTCGTGGATCGTTTCACCAAAAGTGCACACTTCATAGTAGCCAATGAAAGGTGGTCTATGGATAAGCTCGCAAATGCTTACGTGAAGGAAGTGGTAAGACTTCACGGTGTTCCTCTAACGATTGTATGGGATCGTGATAGTCGTTTCACGTCACGGTTTTGGAGAAGTCTACAAGAAGAATTGGGTATGAAGTTGTGTTTGAGTACAACTTACCATCCGCAGACTGAAGGTTGGAATGAAAGAACGATAAAAAAACTGGAAGATATGTTGAGAGCATGTACCCTAGAGTTCCAAGGTAAGTGGGATGACCACTTACCTTCGGTAGAATTTTCCTGCAAAAATAGTTTCCACTCGAGTATCAAGATGGCACCTTATCAAGCTTTGTAAGGACAAAAGTGTCGTACACCGTCTTGTTGGCTTGAGGCTGGGCAAAAGCAGTT
This sequence comes from Lactuca serriola, assembly GCF_051521515.1. Lineage (NCBI taxonomy): Eukaryota > Viridiplantae > Streptophyta > Magnoliopsida > Asterales > Asteraceae > Lactuca > Lactuca serriola. Next base: position 145,309,770 of record NC_136410.1, read on the forward strand.
TATTGGCCTCGAGATAGTTCATGAGACTGTTGAAAATTTGAAAGTAGTCAGGGAGAGGATGTTACCAGCTCATGATCGTCAAAAGAGCTATGTTGATAAGAAGAGACGATCGATGACATTCGAAGTTAGGGATTCAGTTTTGCTTAAAGTCTCACCGTGGAAGGGACTTATAAGATTTGGGAAACAAGGAAAGTTGAGTCCAAGGTTTATTGGACCGTTCAAAGTTCTTCATAGAATTGGGAACCAAGCTTACAAGCTCGAATAACCTGAACAACTAGATGGTATTCATAACACATTCCATGTGTGTTATCTGAGAAAGTTCACGGGAGAAGTTATCGACATAATTCCAATCTCAGAGTTATGGATGGATGAGAATAAGAGGCTAATCGAAGAGCTTGATGCAATTATTGATCGTAAGACTAAGAAGTTACGACGCAAGATGGTTGATTTAGTGCTAGTCCGTTGGAAACATTCAAATGGGCCGAATCTCACCTAGGAAACAGAGAGTGACATGATGAGTCACTATCCACGTCTGTTTGGTGATGCATGATTCCAGGATGGAATCATCATAAGGGGGAGAGAATTGTAACGCCCGTGTTTCTGGGCTAAGCATTAGTATAGTGATGTAATAGTCAGGTCAACCATTGTAACCTATTTTGAGGTAATAAAGATGAATTACTTGAGTAATACGTGAATTATGTGAATTTATGTGCTTATTACTTGTTTATGATGATATAATAAGAAAAGGATAAAAATAAGCGTAAAAAAAGTGTTAGATAAACCCAATATCTATGAAGAAAGTTGTATTGGTCGTGACAAGCATTCCGAACATATAAAGAACGCCGAAATCCGAGTTATAACGAATGAATTATGACCTGTCGAAGTTTCACGACAAAACCGGCACGACACTGTATGATGTAAAAAAATGAATTCACGATAAAGGACTTTTTGTCCTTAGTGATCTAAACCAAAGTTGTGGTATACGTTAAACCGAGAGTGTGCATAAAAGAACGCCCAAATTTGACTTCGTATGAGGAAGTTATGAATTTTCTAAGATTTGACTTAGCAGTGCACAGCCCGAAACTCGAATTTTAGATCGAGTAGTTTTTGGCCAACGCAACCTAAATGAGAATTGAAAATCTCATTAATAGGAACTCAACGGTAAAAAGACAGACGAAAACGGAGTCCGTATGTAAATCTTAGATCTTATTTTTACCTACACGTGGATATAAAGAACGTCAAAAACAAAGCTCGTATGTGAAAGTTACGGATTTTAGAAGTCGGAAGTGTGTTGTGCGAAAATGGGTGACGTGGCACAATCTTGGCCATTGCTTTCTCCCAAGTCTTGCCACTAGATGGAGACATGTGGCACCAAGTTGAACCATATTTCACCCTATATATTGAACCTCTCCCACCCTCTTCTTCTTCATACCTTTCCCATTCTTTCTTCTCTCTACTCTCTCTCTAAACCTCCCAACCCCCGCCCCCCCTAAGCCCTAGGGAACTCCCCTAGCGCTAGAAGAAAGCCCCGGAGTGCTCGACGCTTGGAAAAGAAGAGCTTTTCGGTTCGGGAGCGCTGCTCCAAGCGAAACCCGGTTTTCAAGAAAATCCGCAGTAAGTAAGCGACGCCTACACTATTTTTAGTAATAATAATAATATTAATAATAATTATAATAATAATAATAATAATAATAATAATAACAAGACTAATAATTAGTCACGGTAAATATTAGACTAAAGTCTAGTGGTAATAATACTAGGTTTCGTCGAAGGAAATTATTTTTAAAAAGCGAAGCGTTGTCTGAGTTCAGAATCACCACCTTTTCAGGAGTGCATACTAACTTTCATCTTACACATAGATATGAAGTATTTTATATAAATTATGTGGTATGTGTGCATATTATCTTTATACTTGCTATGTATGCTGGGTGAACGACTTTTATACATTTTTTAAATGATTTAAACTATATATATATGTATTTTATATCTACAAAAATGTTGGGGTAAAACATGGGTAGATGTACTAGACGATGTCTGATAAAATGATGAGAGGCCTCGATGTTGGTGTTGTTGATTCTGTCATCTAGCAGAGTATGGATGACGACCACAGACTCTTCTAGATAGTCCAGTGGAGCACTAGCACTCTAGCAGGCTCGCAACCTATAGGTGTTTGTGAACGATGTGTTCACTGGTGTACTCCATCCCCCTAATGGTTTCCTTAAGGACATTTATTGTTGATGAATCCTCTTAGCTGTAGTGTCCATTCCGATGATGATCCTTAGGCTAGCTCCCTTAAGATAGGTGTTTAGGGACGTAAAGTGAGGATAACGGGAACGGGTAATCGGGTTAATGTTGGTTGATGAAATTAAATAAGTTAGTTATTGTAGGTTGAAAACCCTATGTGCTCACCAGGCTCCGATGTCTGACCCACTCACTTTCAGGTATTACAGGTAGTGGCGTTCGAGCATAGATGTGATGTTTTGGATGAGGGATTACGGATATCGGCCTGTAGATAAAAATAAATGTAGTAAGGCTTATACTATATTGTTTATGCTTTTGATCTGTATCGAACATGACATCCCGAGGTTTTTAATGAAATACATTTCTACGAAAATGCTTTGATAAATCTTTATCATATTTTATTTTGGAAACAAATTCCGCAACACTTTTATTTAAAATGTTACTCTGATTTTTAAACAAAGCATAAACAAAATCGGTCCTTTATGGCCGTGGAAATGGGGATTTCACATTCTATTAAGCGATTTACAATACAAGTCTACTACTATAAGTAAACAATCGCTAATTTCGTTTATAGAAACACTTGTAATGAATTTGTATAGTATATTCTATAACATGTCCTTCTAAATTAACTCGGTGTATACAAGTTGTATGTAAGTTAGACTGAATAGACTGTTAAACATAATGGGTTTGCCTAAGTCCAAAACCAAACAAGGAACAGGGCCTAAAACGGACCTACCATTTCTAAGTTAATAAAATCTTAATTACATAATACTTTAACATATATACTAAATAATTATTAATTTAACATTAGACAAAATGTTATGAAAAGTGTGGCAACTCCCAATGAAGTAAAATGATTGTCATTTTCATTGATATATAGTTTTGTATATATAGTTGGGAAAATTTGACCTTGATATAGATCTATATTATATCAACATAAGGGTAAATTTGACAGCATTACAACCTACGAGTAGTGTATTTACTTAATCGTAGGGTGAAGTTTTACGTACAGATAATTGTAGTATACATATTTGAGGTCCTAGTATATATAAAAAAAATGATAGTATTGTCAACACTACTTGCGGCAGGTACGACTCTGAGCAATGGACTCTGCCACACGGTGCTCTTTTCCCATCAAACGCCTCGCTAATGTAGTTTGATGCTCCCGAAGTGCTCTAATTTCAAATTGAGCAACAACTATCTCTTCTTGAAGCATCTCATTGTGGTTTTTGGTTTGATCATGATCTTTGTGCAGACGACGAAGATTAACGGAATTAACTTGGGAGGTAGCGTTAACTTTTAGAATTCGGTTGATCGATATTCGTGACTGATCAGTCTGGCGAGAGATGTGGCGTATTATGATAGGGAGGGCCCCGTCCGCAGAACTTCCTCCTTTGAGGTTGTATAAATTTTTGTCCATACCAAAAGGATGGTGTTGGCCCTATTCTCGGATCCATTACCTCAATTTCTTAGCCTTTTGGGGCGTCGGGCCCTGAAAGTGTCGTCCGGGAACGGGGATAGGATTTGGATTGTCGACCTTGGGCTCCTCGTCAGAATCCTCATCCATCTCCTCTTCATCCTCGTCCTCCTCGGGATCCTCTTCGGGATCATCTTCAACCCAACCACCATTCCCATGATTAGGGAAGTAAGGGTCTCCATGTGGGTGATACCCTACCATAATGTTTATACGAGAAATTTGAGGTAACATGCATAGAAAGAATTTAATCATGTTGTTTTATAATATTACAAAATACTCCTAGAGTATTTTAAAATTGTATGAGAAAGGTTCTTTGTATGGTTTGTTGGTAGGTTTTAGACTTGTTGCAACATTATGATCACTCCCAAACACTTGTTGGTCATATTTCAAATAAATATAGTTGATCAGGCTATATTTATCCCATATATGATTACATAACTATCTAGGTTTGACTATAATGTCCAACATCTAAATACTACTATTTTTTTCCTTATTGTGATACTTGGCCTAGTATGTAAGTATGTATGTATACTTTTATATAAAAATAAAAAATATTGTTATATATATATATATATATATATATTGAAAAGTATATCTCTTGGTCAGAGTGCTATAGTCCTTTTTTATTTATAGTTGTATATCTTTTATGGTTTGATATACTTAGTTCACTATAAACAATGCTCTGATACCAATCTGTCACACCCCCAAACCTGAACGAAGGAAACTTTCGGGGGCGGAGGACATCATGTCCAGTATCATAATAATTGTATAGTAAAGAAAGCAAACACAACCATCTTATACGTAATTGAAAAGTTACATCATTGTATGCGTTACATGTTTGATAAAAGATCAATTACATTATGATGTCAAAAGATTTTCTTAACGCCTTAGCATCAAATCTTCAAAAGCTGTTGATAAATTGTTTCACCGATTTCCTGAGAATACAAGTTATTTGAGAAAAAGTGTCAACATTTAAGTTGGTGAGTTCATAAGCATTTGTATGAATAAATATGTGCCATTCAATGAGTTGAAATCGCGTTTGTTTCTAGAAAATCCGATATTTTCTATAAAATGAGTTGTAATTTGTTTGTTTTTAAAAATGAGAGTGTTTATCCCGGAAAATCCTATATTTTCCATGTAACTGAGTTGTAAACTTTTTGTTTGTAAAGTAATCGTATCTATCCCGAAAAATTCCATATTTTCTATAAAACTGAATTGTACTCTTATATATCCCATGAATGAAAAGTACAAGTATATATACCGTGCTACGTTTTGTAACATGTAGTTTTATTCAAAAATAAAGCCATTTGAAGAGCTGAGTGATTACGTAAAATAAATATAATATCGATTTCATGTAAAAATAACGTATTGTTGTTTATCATGTGATTTTTCATAATCATGTTATTAATGAATTGCATGCCTCGACGTTCTTCAGGCGTCAAAAAGTTATAACATTTGTCACCCATAACATGCCGGTCATGCTGTAGCTAACAGCCAGGGTGCGGGATTATCAGTCCCGTATAGATCTATACACAAGTATCACGCTCTCCGGGAGGAGACTCTGGTTATAAAACAGGACTTACGTGGATACCTTTGGTAGGTACAATGAAGACGAATGACACACAAATTTCCAACGAGATATGTGTTTTGTTAATAAGAATATCTATGCATGAAACTGTTACCCATTTCATCATAATTAATATGTATATAAAAATAACCATATTTTTATATAATCGTTTCTTTACCCTAAAGGGTAAAATATTGTGAATATTTCTCAAACTATACCTATTATAGTTTAAAAGGTATTGTTTTGTTAAAAATGATAATCGTTTCGTTTTAACATGTTCTGCGTCTAAAAGTTATGTCGTATGTTTGATATTCTTAGGGAAAAGATGTTTAAAAGTAATAAAATATAATACATAATTTTTATATTAACACAAGTCTCTTGTGTTATACTTATGTTCTCCCCTTAAAACATAGAAAAAGTTATTGAAATGTAGGGGTATGAACTCACCTGAATAAGTGGTGATTCGGATAGCACTCCGTTACATGAAATCACGAGTTTCTGTTAAAAATCAGGTCTTGCGCTGGCAGAGCTTCGAACCAAAAAGATTCTTTTCTCGGGACATCGAGTGCTCCTGGCTTTCTTCTAGTGTTAGGGAGGTTCCCTAAGCTCCGAGGGGTTTAAAGTGGCTCAAAAGAGTGTTCCAAGGTAAGGAAAGAGTAAATTTTGTAACCTAATCCGAGTGACTTCGCATTCTATTTATAGCTGGTCGAGGTCTCGCATTATGATGGGTGTACTTTGGTATGTTGGGAGTACTTCGGTACGCAGGGCATACCCTCGTACGCTGCGCGTAGTAGCTACATGGTCTCTGTTTGGTTTTCGGGCTTCAGATGTGTCCAAGCTATAAAAACACGTCCACCATGTCAAGGAATAGGGTGATGTGGCCGACTCCGGACCAAGTTTCCGAGTACGCGGGTCGTAGTCTTGTATGCTGGGCATACTCCTTTAGAATTTGTTTCTCAAACTTCTCAAATTCATAACTTTCGCATACGAGCTCCAATTTTGATGTTCTCTATATCCACACATAGGTGAGACTGTATCCTATAACTTTCGTTTAGACTCAGTCGACAATTTTGGTTTATTTTTAAAATTATATTTTTAATAGGATGGGACAGGAAAAGTCTGTTAAAAATTCATAAGATCTTCATACGAAGTCCGTTTCTGTCTGTCTTTTTACCGTTGAACTTCTATTAATGAGATCTTTGATTCTCGTTTAGGTTGTATCGGCTAAAAATCACTCGGTCTATAATTCAATTGTAACGCCGGTAGATCCGGGCTACTCAATTTTGAGACAATAAGTGTCGAAAACGACTTTTCGGCAAAAGATTATGTATAATAAATAGTCTTAACCGAGTTCTATTATATGTTACAAGGTTTCCGTACATATAAAGACCGCCAAAATTCGAGTTATAACGAAGAAGTTATGAGCCGTCGAAGTTTCGCGACGGAACCGGCACGGCACCGGGAAGTGTAAATAGTGAATTTATGATAGAGAGACTTTTAGCCTTAACGATCTAAACAAAACTCATAGAAAATGTTAAACTGAGAGTGTCCATAAAAAGAACGCCCAAATCTGACTTCGTATGAGGAAGTTATGATTTTTCTAAGATTTAGCATAGTAGTGCACAGCCCGAAAATTCGAATTTTAGATCGGTCGATTTTCAGCCAAAATAATCTAAACGAGAAATGAAGATATCGTTAATAGGATTTAAACGATAAAAAGACAGTAAAAAACGGAGCTCGTATGCGAAAGTTATGGACGAAGCTTAGTCGCTACTCTTCGAGCGCGATAAATTCGATACAGTTTTATAAATCCGAGACAGAATGAGAATTAGCCAACGAGGTCTAAATAAAAGTTGTAGTACTCGTAAATACCAATGCTTGGATATAAAGAACGTAGAAAACGGAGCTCGTACGCGGAAGATACGAGAAGAAAGCCCCGGGGCGCTCGACGGCTCCTAGAAGAAAAGCTTTTGGCTCGGAAACGCTGCTCCAGCGAAATCCAATTTTTAATAAAAACCCGCTGTAAGTGAGCTACGCCATACTATATTTAATATAGCTTTTATTTAGTTATAGTAACATTATTAGGACCTTAAAATAATTATTTGGTTTATTATTATGAGTTATATTGAGTGTTATTTAACGCTTATATAATAGTAATAATAGTTAGACTATTAATTAGTCTCGGCGAATAATATACTAAAATCTACTGGTAATAATACTAGGTTTCGTCGAAGAAAATTATTTTTTTAAGAAGCGAAGCGCTGTCTGAGTTCGGAATCACCACATTTTCAAGTGAGTGCATAGTTACTTTCATCTTACACATAGATATGAAGTATTTTATATAAATTACATGCTATGTGTGCATATTATCAGAATATTTGTTGTCTATGCTTGATGAACGATTTTATACATGTTTTAAATGATTTAAACTGTATATGTATTTTATATCTACGATAATGTTTGGGTAAAACATGGGTAGATGTCATAGATGGAATATGAGTTGGATGATGAGTTGAGAGGTGTTATAGACCACGAGGTGAGGGTGAGAGGTGGACGATGTGAGAAGCCTTTTCCCAAACGATGACCCCGTCATTCAGCAGAGTATGGATGACAACCACGGACTAATCTAGACAGTCCAGTGGAACACTAGCAGGCTCGCAACCTGTAGGTGATGTGAACAATGTGTTCACCTGGTGTACTCTAAACCTTGACGACCATGCAGACTTGGTGCCTAAACCTTGGCGATCATGCAGACTTGATGCCTAAACCTTGGCGACTATGTAGACTTAGTGCCCGTTGTGTAAACCTTGGCGATCATGCAGACTTGATGCCTAACCCATGGCGACTATGCAGACTTAGTGCCTGTTGTGTAAACCGTGGCAACGATGGACTTCGTGCCGATTCCTTAGGATGATCCTTAGGAATAAATGAACGAGGATTAGCTGATTCTTAGGGTAGATCCTTAAGAATAAAGAAGATAATGGGGATGGGTAATTGGGTTGATTGTTTAATTATTTAAACATAATAATGATATTATTGTGGGTTGAAAACCCTATGTACTCACCAGGTTTCCCAACCTAACCACTCAGTTTATTTATATCACAGTTGTTGAGATGAAGTCACATTACACTGAGAGACTTAAAAGAGATATAGATCACTAGTGATAATGAATGTAAGTTCTGTTTATGCTTATGTTTCTGTATTGACGATGACATCCCAAATATTTTAAAATGAATAAAAATACTTTTCTTCGGAAACGTTTTGATAACGTACTTATCATTTTTACTGGGAAAAAATTACACAACATTTTTATTAAAAATGGTACTCTGATTTTTATAAAGCATAAACAAAATCGGTCTTTTCTGGCCGTGAAAATGGGGATGTCACAATTGGTATCAGAGCATTAGTTTAAGCGAACTAGGAATATGGATTTATTTCTAGACTTAAACATAGAATGCTAAGCGATGGTTGTGAGGTGTGAGCACTAGATTATTTTAGGGATTGTGCTTAAAATGCTTTTTTGTGCAAAATGCTTTGTGCATGATATGCTGTTATCTGTTCGGATCTATGGTCTATTGCCGACCAGATCTGGAAACCTTATGTGTTTAGGATTTTAAGCGTTTAACTACGATATTAGAACTAGCATATAAACGTTTCGGAGTGATAAGGATGATTTAAACGTCAATCCTAAATAAAGAGCTAGATTCACCTTATTCGGTATACAGATCAAGATGGCAAGGACCCGTAGGGGAAACGGGAATGCAAATGGGAACCGAAACCAACCCCCAGTGATTGAGAAAATATCGGTTGTAGTAGCCGCTGCTGAGCCAATAACAATCGCTGGAGTGCAAGCGATGATCCAAGCGATGTTGGATCGTCAAATGGAGGAAACCAGACGTTTGCTCCAGCAAAATCGAGAGGAAGCGACCATACAGATCGAACATCCCGAGTTGAACGAAGGGAAGATTGAGGAGGGAAACTACAGTGGGACTGTTGGCCAAGCCAACCACCGATAGTTAGGCAAAACCACCAGGATGCAGGAAATGATGGACGTGGATGCAAATACAAGGATTTCATGGCATCCAAACCACCGAGTCCATCCGGAAGCCCGACGCCGGTGGAAGTCATGAACTGGATCTCCAAGATGGAGATGGTGTTTTAGAGTTGCGAGTGTAGTAATAGGCAAAAGACCGCTCTGGCGGTTCCTCTGTTGAAATCTGGAGTACTAAGCTGGTGGAAGCTACTAGCCGATTCGATGCCCAAAGAAGAAGTGAGCAAGATGTCATGGGAAGATTTTCTGGTGCAGTTAAAGATGCAGCACTGCTCTAAGCAGGATCTTCTAGAGATCAACAATGAGTTCCAGAATCTAAAGAAGGGAAGGATGAGTGTCATCGAGTATGCTGCAAGTTTTACGGAGAAAATGAAGCTTGTTCCTTACCTAGTTCCAACTGAGCTCTCCAAGGTCAACAAGTTTGCCCATGGATTACCAGTAGACTTTGGACCAATGGTCAAGCAAGCAACCACTTTGAAAGGAGCCATCTGGGCAGCAGGGAAAGTTGAAACCCAGATTAGGGAAAAGGGTCTGGAGAGAGCGGAAGTTGGCGAGAAAGGGAAGCATTAAGAACCTTCAAAATCCAACAAAGAAAGGAAATTCTCAAAGACTGAAGGAGGAGGATGAGGAGGTGAAACCAAGTGGTGCGAGAAGTGTAAAAAGAAGCACTTCGGGAAATGTAGCGAGGAGGTGACTTGCTACAAATGTGGAAAGAGAGGGCATTACGCCAGCAAGTGTGCATCCAACAAGAAGGTGTGCTATGGATGTAACAAAGAAGGTCATATTTCTAGGGACTGCCCAAAGAAAAACGAGGCAGCAAGGCCAAACACGCCACCAAGGCCAAGGGCATTCCACATGATCCTCTATGAAGAAGAAAACAATGCGAGGAACCAAGGATGAGGAATTCATACCCTAAGATCAAGCTATGAGGTAGCCAAAGAGATAGAACCATATAATGTAGCCTATTAGAGGCATAGTCTAGGGTGAACTTGATAACCTATGTAATAGTTTCAAGAAATAATAAAGTCTTCATTTTGTTATCTGATGTGTTAAACTGTTATGTGATTTTTCCTATATGGTGACTTGGGGACTGCGAGACAATACTTGGGACGAGTATGAGTAGGAGTGAAAGGTAGTAGATGCATATACTACCGGAAGCACAGGACTCATGCTTGGATCAGGGAAAGTCACAAGGTTACCAAGAAGCCAATAATTAAGTTTGTTTTATTCAAGCATGTCGTTACCATCATTTCGGTGATGACTAAGAAGATTGTTGTTATTCAGACCCTAGTGGTCATATCAAATTGAGTCCGACTACGATGAGTATGTTACATCGTTCAGAGAACCAAGTTCGATGTAGCATCTGACTTAAGCCAGAATATTGAAGTGAGAGATAATCAAAGCGATTAATAGAAGTATCACGCTCGTTGTTAAATAAGTTAGTAACTAGAAATGCTACATGTAAAAATGTGATTCTATCACATTATAGCATGAAGGAAGGTATATTCCATTCTAGAATTTGACTCTAAGAGAACTGAGTCTGAGCGTTGCAACATACGATGAGAGGTCATTAGAATATGACACATCAATCCATGATAGTAATAAAAGAACTTATCTTAAGTTCGTATCCAGTGAGGATCGATATTGTGACTTAAAGGTCATAATTTGGAGTCTAACGTGAGATAGGGAGCAAGTGCAAGAACGAGCACCGCATGTAGTCAAGAAGTCTTAGAGTTAGATACTTGTTCGAAGAAACATCAAAGTTACGGTTATAACTTAGGATGAAAATATAAAGTATGGAGTCATCATGTGAGCTCTGTTTCGTTGATGATTCCGGGACGTAATCATCCTAAGGGGGAGATAATTGTAACGTCGGTAGATCCAGGCTAGTCAATTTTGAGGCAATAAGGGTCGAAAACGAATTTTCGGCAAAAGATTATTTATAATAAATAGTCTTAACCAAGTTCTATTATATGTTACAAGGTTTCCGTACATATAAAGAGCGCCAAAATCCGAGTTATAACGAAGAAATTATGACACGTCGAAGTTTCGCGACGGAACCGACACGGCACCGGGAAGTGTAAATAGTGAATTTACGATAGAGAGACTTTTAGCCTTAACGATATAAACAAAAGTCATAGAAAATGTTAAACTGAGAGTGTCCATAAAAAGAACGCCCAAATCTGACTTCGTATGAGGAAGTTATGATTTTTCTAAGATTTAGCATAGTAGTGCACAACCCAAAAATTCGAATTTTAGATCGGTCGATTTTCAGCCAAAATAATCTAAACGAGAAATGAAGATATCGTTAATAGGATTTAAACGATAAAAAGACAGTAAAAAATGGAGCTCGTATGCGAAAGTTATGGACGAAGCTTAGTCGCTACTCTTCGAACGTGATAAATTCGATACAGTTTTATAAATCCGAGATAAAGTGAGAACTAGCCAACGGGGTCTAAATGAAAGTTGTAGTACTCGTAAATACCAACGCTTGGATATAAAGAACGTAGAAAACGGAGCTCATACACGGAAGATACGGACGAGACTTAGCGGCTACTTTACTATAAAATCCCTATAAATAAAGGGTGAACCCTTCAATATTATTTCTTCACACCATAAGCATTTCTTTCTCTCTCTAACTTCTCTCTAACCTCCCTAAACCCCTCCCAAGTCTAGGGAACCTCCCTAGCACGAGAAGAAAGCCCCGGGGCGCCCGACGACTCCCAGAAGAAAAGCTTTCGGCTCGGAAACGCTGCTCCAGCGAAGCCCAATTTTTAATAAAAACTCGTTGTAAGTGAGCTACGCCTATACTATATTTAATATAGCTTTTATTTAGTTATAGTAACAATATTAGGACCTTAAAATAATTATTTGGGCTATTATTTTGAGTTATATTGAGTGTTATTTAACGCTTATATAATAGTAATAATAGTTAGACTATTAATTAGTCTCGTCGAATAATAGACTAAACTCTACTGGTAATAATACTAGGTTTCGTCGAAGAAAATTCTTTTTTTAAGAAGCGAAGCGCTGTCTGAGTTCGGAATCACCACCTTTTCAAGTGAGTGCATAGTTACTTTCATCTTACACATAGATATGAAGTATTTTATATAAATTACATGCTATGTGTGTATATTATCTGAATATTTGTTGTCTATGCTTGATGAACGATTTTATACATGTTTTAAATGATTTAAATTGTATATGTATTTTATATCTACGATAATGTTTGGGTAAAACATGGGTAGATGTCATAGATGGAATACGAGTTGGATGATGATTTGAGAGGTGTTATAGACCACGAGGTGAGGGTGAGAGGTGGACGATGTGAGAAGCCTTTTCCTAAACGATGACCCCGTCATTCAGCAGAGTATGGATGACAACCACGGACTAATCTAGACAGTCCAGTGGAACACTAGCAGGCTCGCAACCTGTAGGTGTTGTGAATGATGTGTTCACCCGGTGTACTCTAAACCTTGACGACCATGCAGACTTGGTACCTAAACCTTGGCGATCATGCAGACTTGATGCCTAAACCTTGGTGACTATGTAGACTTAGTTCCCGTTGTGTAAACCTTGGCGATCATGCAGAGTTGATGACTAACCCCTGGCGACTATGCAGACTTAGTGCCTGTTATGTAAACCGTGGCAACGATGGACTTCGTGCCGATTCCTTAGGATGATCCTTAGGAATAAATGAACGAGGAATAGTTGATTCTTAGGGTAGATCCTTAAGAATAAAGAAGATAATGGGGATGGGTAATTGGGTTGATTATTTAATTGTTTAAACATAATAATGATATTATTGTTGGTTGAAAACCCTATGTACTCACCAGGTTTCCCAACCTGACCCACTCAGTTTATTTATATCACAGGTGTTGAGATGAAGTCCCATTACACTGAGAGACTTAAAAGAGATATAGATCACTAGTGATAATGAATGTAAGTTCTGTTTATGCTTATGTTTCTGTATTGACGATGACATCCCAAATATTTCAAAATGAATAAAAATACTTTTCTTCGAAAACGCTTTGATAACGTACTTATCATGTTTTACTGGGAAAAAATTTCGCAACATTTTTATTAAAAGAGGTACTCTGATTTTTATAAAGCATAAACAAAATCGGTCTTTTCTGGCCGTTAAAATGGGGATGTCACAACAAATTCCGGGCTGTACACTACTCTTCCAAATCTTAGAAAATTTGTAACTTCCTCATATGAAATTAGATTTGGACGTTCTTTTTATTCATGATCTCGATTTAATGTATGCTAAAAAATTTGTTTAGGTTGTAAAGGCTAAAAAGTATTTTATCATAAATTCACTTTTTACGTCACACAACGTCGTACCGGTTCCGTCGCGAAACTTTGATAGGTCATAACTTCTTCGTTATAACTCGGATTTTGGCAATCTTTATATCTACGGAATCCTTGTCACGACCACTATAAGGTTCACATATATATCGATTTTATCTAACATTTTATTTTTGATGATCATTTTTATCTTAATTTATTACATCTTTATAAATAAATAAATGCACATAATATTCAAATAATTTCTCTTTATTACTTTAAAACTAGTACAATGGTTGACCTAGACTATTATATTGACTTCAAATATCGGTTGTTACACCGACCGTCAGCGGAAACATCGGGCTATGCGAGTTATTCATGGGTCACATTCATTTTCATACACATAATAGTACAAAAATATAACATGAGACACAACTTCTATTATCTAATAATATCATATCTACTGTACCATTACATGATAAAACAAGGTACAATATACTTGCCTCAATAATTAAGCATTAATAGCAATATAATACTTTAATAGATAAGCCAAATGTTACATGTGTGCCCCGAGTGAGTGCATTTCTAGGTTCTTACGTTCCCGAGAATACATGCATTTTGAAAATACATCAACATAATGTTGGTGACTTCACAGGTTTTTACTTTGAATACTTGTAACCCAAAAAGTATACGTTCACAGTATATATAAGTGTTTTCTAACTTATATAAAATAATACTTTTTACAAACAAAAAGTATATGTTTACATTATTTAAATCTTTTCTAACATATATAAAATAGTACTTTTAATAACAAAAAAGTATACGTTTACAGTGTATAAATGCTTTCTAAGTTATATAAAATAGAACTTTTTATAACCAAAAGTATACTTTTACAATGTATAATTGTTTTCTAACTTATATAAAATAGTACTTTTTAAAAACTAAAAATTATACGTTTACAGAATATAAGCACTTTCGAACTTATATATAATAATACTTTTTACAATCAAAAAGTTTGTGTTGTCCATATAGAAGTACATGTCATGCTTATACAAAATGTAGGTACTTGTAAATCGTACAAGTGTTCTTGGTTATGTATAAGTACAATTTCAACATATATGAGTGCTTTTAGAGTGCATTTGGTGGTACATTAGTCTATAACCGAGCTATATGATGTGTTTGTTTCTCTAACCATGCACTATCCTGGTGTATCGTAAAAATATCCAGACACTTCATCGGCGTCTACACAAATGGACAGTTATCACCCGATATGACTCGTTCGACAAGGTTGTAGCTAGCAAACATAGGTGGCGCTGTCAAATCGCATTGATTTATACATAACGTTCCTCACTCGCTCTGGATTAACGGTTATAGGTCATGGGTCTTTGGTAAAACATTACGCTTAGCTGATGAATGGGCCATCATATAAACCCCCGAGTTGAAAACAACTAAAAGTGTATGTGTGTATGTGTGTGTGTGCGTGTCGCACCCTCAGCTGAGGCGGTGGAACACACTGAGTTGTGCAACTAATTTCATTGATCATAGGTAAACATAATATATAGCACAAGTACAACAATAAACAAAATAGCATTCGTGTTCCATCTTGATATTTGAATACAGGTTTTTTTACAAATATTAATAGTACATGAATTTACTTAATAGATAGGCAGATATTACAATAGCTACCAAACTAGTTCGCTTGTAATCTAATCTGTCTTGAATGTTTGTTTAGTGATCTCCTGAGAATAAATTAAGTTTTGAGGGTCAACACAAGGTTGGTGAGAGTTACATGTTTTCTGCTAACTGTAGTAATACTTTTAAAAAAGTATAAAAAGTATTTTCTTTGTATGTATAACAATAGTTAAAAAAAATTTGCAAAGAGTCTTTGAAAGCCAAAATGTATCTTTGTAGAAGTAAATCCATACTTAAAATTATGTTTCTAAAGAATCCATGAATATACTTGAAAACCAAACTATACCGTTACATAAGTAAATACATACTTAAAATAGTTTTGAAAGAAACCAATCCCATGGTTTGTAGTGAGAGGGAGGGGGGAGATATATATATATATATATATATATATATATATAGAGAGAGAGAGAGAGAGAGAGAGAGATTCCAGGTAATGTTTATAATGATTCCCATAGCCGATCTATGTGACTATATGTACCCCCTACGTCGCTTCATTATACGTCGTAGTAATGATTGTAGACGCTTATCACAAGCTTCAAACGTTCGGTCAATTTTCTAGCTAGCAACCACAGGTGGGGATGTCAAACCTGTATAGATCTATACATATGTATCTGGATCTGAAGATTAATGGTTATAGTACGGTGGGCATGCTAAGTGTTTATACTTAGCTAATGAATATAATCCTACTAAAAAGCCCTTAACTAAGGTATGCAAATAGGTCTCAACCCTTACTTATTTGTGGATGAGTCACTAGGCGTAATAAATTTGGTTGTCTAAAGTTTATAAAAGCCGAGTATCCATGGTATGTATGCAAAAGTGTAATGTACTCACTTTTCTAAAGAGGTATGTTCCAAAGTAATGAACATAAGTACATGTATAAACTCTGAGTTATAACAATTATAACTTTTCCAATATGTATTTAAGCATATATATATATATACATGCATTGTAATAGTTTGACTTTTGAAGTAATAGAAAGGTGGCAATGTCACGTATCATGTGTATATGTATTTGAAAGACAAAACAGGAAAATTAATATAGAATGTCAATCGTGTTCCTGTTTTATAAAAATTATATAAAAATTACCATGAGTCGGAATTAGGATCTGTAAACTCTCGAAGTTTATAAATTGAGTCTACATTGTCCCTAATTTTTTTCCTGACATGATATGAACCCTAACTAAGGTGAAAATGACCATTTTTATAGACTGGTACGAGAAATGGATGCAATGATATGTAGTTTTGAATAAATCATAATAAATTGTATAGAGATTTTATGAACAAGTGCGAGTAGTCTCTGAAAGGGTATCGACATGCGCTACTTGCATACAAAAAAGTTTTGAATACCATAGGGTTTAAGATACACAAAACAGGTCTTGAATGGACCATAATTTTTCACATAAAATCATGGCATTTTGTAGTATGTTTTTCAAGAACGTTTTTGCATAAATAAAATATGTGCGCACATGTATTCTGCACCCCCCCCCCCCCCCTTGAAATATATAAAACTGTAAAAGGGGTCGTAAGCACTCCCTTAATGCCTGATTTGTGAACTAGAGTCGAGAGTGTAGTTATCTTTGAGAAACACTTTGAGAAAACACAAACTAGGAAAAATCTAAACCGGGGCTATTTTGGACTTGATTTATGCCCAAAAAACACAATGAAACCTCAATTATTGAACTAGGAAACACCACAAAAAGGATAGCAACGTAAAGGTGGAACAAGCTGGTGGTGGTTGGTCGTTGAAAATAGAGGCAAAAGGAGGTGGCTATGGTGGTTAACGGCGGTGGAGTGGTGGTTCTTGGTGGTAGGTTCCAAACCAAAAAAAGAGAGAGAATGGATAGGGGAGAGTAAAAGAGGAAGTGGCTAATGATTTTTGTATGAAATGAAGACCTAAAGCCTTACTTTTATAGTGTATGAGATCTCGCACATGCACCATGCACCCATACCTTCATAAAAAGTCCAACACACTATATACACCATGATTGTACTCGAAAGAGAAGTGTGCAATAAACCAAGGATACGGGGCGGGGGGGGGGGGGTGAGGGGAGGTGGAAATAAACATGGGTAAGGGTCTAAGAGGGAAGTATTGGCTGATTTTTCACTCGTCCAAGCAAGCATGGTGGGGCCTAGTCATGTCATCTTTTCAAAATGCTCTGAAACCATCCTAGATTTGCGTGCCAAGATCCAACTACTAATATTTTTTTCAAAAGTGGTGAATGATAGAGAGCCGAGTTTAAGAATTTCAAAAACCCGAACAGATTACTTTTCGAGTTGTAGAATTCTATGAAATCATGTTTTAAAATTTGTGTCTAAATGACCCGAAACGTCCGATTATGGGATGTCACAGTCCGCACAATAAACTTTAAGTAATAAATTCAATGGGAAATTTTTTTGAATTTGTGTTATTATTGTGTGAAGTTCCTAACAAAAATCAAGCAGCACAACCATTGTAAATTAAGTAAAGACCATGTTTTAACCAATGTAAAACCAAAAATTCCAAATATGTGTAATAAGTCTAAATATATGCATATATCATTTTAATTTAACATTTGATGATATAAAAAATACCTAAAAATTCATAATTTTATAACTATAATTAAATATATAACAATTATATAATAAATATCAAGTATAAAGCATGTTTTATCCCCCGAAAACAATAAATAGTTCAAAAGTCGGGCCATGAATACTCACTTTGGACGCGTACTTTAATCGTCGCGATTTCATATTAGAAATAGAGATCACGTCGGAATGAAATGGACAACACTTCCTTTAACGAGAGGTTGAATGTAGGCTTGAGTTTGGTAAAAATCAAATCTAAGTCTTGTTGGAAAAACGATGCTAGAAAAATGCCAAGTTCACCGGAAACCACCACTAGTTTCCGAAAAATGGGTGGCAAATGTTTTCATTAAACAACCAGATGTGATTTGCGGTGTTTGTGAGTGTAGGTAGGGAGAAGGGATGGGTTTCACTTGTAGAGGAACTCAAGGGGACTCGGAGAGTGAAATTTTGTGGCTGATGGTGGTTATTGAAAGCGGCAGATGGCGGCACAATGGTAGTCGGCGACTATTTTGATGATTTTTAGGGCTGCCGCATCCTTTTCTTGCCGGAGGGAGGGTGATTGAGGTTAGGGACAATGTTGGAGAGGTGGTTAGAGAAGGTGGGGCAGCTAGTGGTGGTCTGGTGGTAGCAGTGCATAATGAAAGGCAGTGGTTTGTGGCGGTCTCCGGCAGAGAACTACTAAGAGAGAGAGAGAGAGAGAGAGACACACACACACACAGAGAGAGAGAGAGATGGATAGATCAATAGAGAGGGAGAGTGATAGAGATTGGTAGAGAAAGATGTGGGGAGAGAGGGAAAACCCCTCTCTCCATTTATAAAGGATTTGAGGGGAGGTGTTCTACTGAAAAGTGACAAGTGACACCACCAGGAAGCAACAAGTGTTACATCTCAAATTGCAACATGTGTCACGCTTCGATCGACGTCCAATTCCGATGAAATAACTTGTCTAACAGTTTTTCAAAAACACTAGCTCAATGTACACATAATTACAATTCAAAATATGTAAAAGAATTCATTAAACGAATAACATAGCTATGTCAAAACACGTTTGAAGGACTATGTCAAATGTTTTTCGGTTTCAGTGTTTCGATTTATTTCATAAAATGATTAAGACTTATTTCTAACTCGTAAAATGTTATCATTTTCACTTAACGGGCCACGTAACTATTCCAACAAATCGATCACAGGCTTGTTCACAAGAAAAATTAGTTGTTTGTATTGTTTCATTTTTTTTAAATGGTCAAAACTTTTACAAACGGTCTCCGTTTTTAATATTCTTTATATCCACGAAATCGTATTTTCATGCTTTATTTGTTTAGCGTGTTATTCGTACATAATAATACTTAATACATAAATCTTATTTTTAATGTATCAATTGATTACTTATATATTGTGAATAATGTTTGTTTATTAATGATCCAGATCCATCGAAGAATAAAGTGTTATTTCGTACGCATTTTCAAGTGTAACAGCTTCAATTGCATTAAAAGAGTGGAATATATTACATTTGGTCTATTACATTGTGGGTTCGCGGTGGTTTTGATCGGTGAACGATGACCTAATTTTACTAGTTGTCACATAAACCCTAATTCTGATCACTCACTCCAAATCATCCTGAACTTAGGACGTATAACCCCTAGTCAACCAGATTAAGAAGCCTATCGTGGAATAATTCAAATGTCAAACTTACAATTGAGTTCACCATAGTACCTGATGTGCACATATATACCTACCAATTTTAAATTTATAACTCAATAAAACTTAACTAACTAATGCACGTAGGCAATGTACTTAGTCAGATTATAGTATAGTAAAGTAAGTCGGGTGTTGAATACAAAGAACGACATTTTAATTAGTAAAACAATTACTATTAATTAAACTAAAGAAAATAACTAAATGTGGGATTTTATCTTATTTTACAAGTTTAGATTAACTTAATTACTCAATAAAATAAAATAAACTAAAGGAAGCAAATAACTAAAGACGATTGTAAACCAAAAGAATAAATACACTTTTGTTTAGCTTTGAATCACCCTTTTCATATGGTTAGTTTCAAGACATGGATTAATTTTAGTTGGTTACCAATATAAAAGTTATTAGAAGTCTTGGTCCGATCTCTTAACTTTTTCACCAATTCGTTAACTACTATGCAATTGTATTACACAAATTGACACTAAATTGGTTATTAAGATTATTGGATAAATCTAAGATTTTTTACCTATGATATAGATAAATAACCAAAACAAAATTATGATCTAATAATGTTTTCTAGCACAATTAAAGCAACTACCTTTAGTACCTATTCTAGGATTTGGTCCATCACTAGCTCTAGGAATTTAAGATTCATTAACGACTAGGTAACAAGTTCATGCAATTAAAGTGATCATTTAATTACACAAAACTTGGAATCTAAGAAACAAAGATTTAAACTTTTAACATAGTAGGCATTGATATATCAAACACAAGCTAAACCAACTTCATAGAATCCATGAAAAGAGAAACTATCACATAGTACTAGGGTTCATAATCACCAAATTAAAGTCTAATGATTTAGCTCATATTTGTATAAAAGAAACACATAAACACATGGAAAACCAAGGTAGACATGATAAAATCTAGGCAAACCGAATTAATGGTGTGAATTCATTGCTCCAATATCTTAATCTCTTGATCTCCAATCTTCTCATGCCTTCCAAGGGGTCTTAGATGGTTATTTTTCGCTCTTCAATCGCAACTTTCTACCCTAGAACTATTGTTGAATATGGCCGCCGAATTAGGGCTGAAAAACCCATAATCTACAGTTTTTTGTTTCCACAACATGGTAATTGTCTTTTCATGTAGTGGTGGTGGGTTTCCTTTTCGCACTCGAACTCATAGAAAGGAAAGAGGAGTTTTCAGAATTTTTTTATTCTTCACATCGTGACAATGCCTTTCTCACGACGTGAGACCTAGAAATTTGTATTTGGCACAAAACGAAAGTCATCCAAAATTTTGTCTAGTTTCCGGAGCATTTTAGTTCACATCAATTGGAGTTACAAGTAATGAGATATGACCAAAATATTGATGTGGGGTCAAGATGTCCAACAACATCTTTTTTGTGTCTTTTTCATCTTCATCCTCCTCCTTTGGCACGTTTTCTTCATCCTTGTTCTCCCTAGTTTCAGCTCTAGTCCTCTAAGTATCCAATTTTTTCCCATTACAATCCTTTTGCTTTGAGTATGTTCTTTTTGGCTACTAAGTACAATTTAACATTATAAGTACGAAATATCTTTGGATTTTACTAAAATATAGCTTAAATGTATTAAGTTGATGCCTACATATATAAATATGGCATTAACAGTACCATATTTCATAGTTCGTGTAACACCCGAAATCAGAAAGGTCAAGAAAGGAAAGGCAAACCATAAGTTAAAAAGGGTCGACTCGTCGAGTCCAGGGAGGAACTCGACGAGTCGGAGCGAGATCCGGGTGTAAAGTAAGTGACCAACTCGGCGAGTCGGCAAGTGGACTCGGTGAGTCTGGTCTGAAGAGAAAAACCCTAAATTCGGGACTTTGTGCACTATTTAAACGTCTCATTCTCTTCCTTAGGGTTCCTTTACAGTCCCTCTCACCCAGAACACCAAACCCTAGCACCATTACCGTTTTTGGAGCAAGATCAACCCTTGGTGAAGTAATTTGAAGTTTGGAAGAGGAGAGATTCATAGTGGTGCAAGAGGAGGCCTTGGATCCAGAGTTGGTGGAACTTTTTAGAGCATTTGGAGGTAATAAAACGTCATCTTTGGCTTTCTCCTTTCTAGATCCATCTTTCATGGAGTTTTAGGGTTTCTTTGGGAGTATGTGATGAGAAATTGGTGCACAAGTTATATATGGAGTTGAAACTCCAGATCTGAGCTCAATTTGGATCATAGATGCAGAAAGCCCTGTTAGTTGCTATATAAAAGCCATTCCCCATAAGTTAAGTTCCTTTCTAGCTCGGTTTTTGGTGTTATGAGGCAAGAAGCATGTAAAGGTAGCAACTTTATGTTGCTAATGAACTCTAGGAACCCAGATCTATCGTTTGGAGCAAAAGAGTAGCTCTGTGACTCAAGATTAGGAGAATACACATAAGGACTCGGCGATTCTGGGAGATGAGTTGGCGAGTCCGGCCAGATATCAGACTTAGAGTCGCGTAGGAACTCGGCGAGTCACATGGGTGGACCCGGTTAGTTGGATGAAGTTAGGCAGCAACTCGACAAGTTGGAAGAACAACTCGGTGAGTCTGTTGAAGATTGCGTAGGACTCGGTGAGTCTGTTCTTGTACTCGGCGAGTCAAGTCACGAAACCCCAAACCCTTCCAGTTAAGACTCGGATCAGTGAGTGGAGTGGAGACTCAGTGAGTTGGACAAGACAGAACTCGGAAATCAGTAGACTCGGCGAGTCATGGTCTGACTCGGCGAGTCGAGTCGCGATTGAAAGGGGGTTTCTGAGCTTATAAACTCGGCGAGTCAGTAGGCTGACTCGGTGAGGAGGGTCAACCTGGAAGGTTGACTTGACCAAGAGTTAACCAGTTCACTTCTAGGGGTATTTTGGTAATTATTGGTATTTCTTGAGTTCAGTTATTTTGTGTTGACGAGTGGAGGAGTTCGTATCGGTGGTTAGAGCAGCGTGATCTTATTTCTTCAGCCGACAGTCGCAGGTGAGTCTTCTCACCATACCAATGGATCTAAGGCACCAAGGCCGGCCCATCTTATGTTGTGTGATATGATAGTTAGCTTTATGTTACGTGGTATGCTGGTAATTATGTGATATGCTAGTTGTCTTTGTGATACTTGCATGGAAGACCATGTGGGGTAGCCCATGGCACAATGGTATAAGACCCTGTGGTAGCCACGACATCCTTACATGTTTATGTATGTGTTATGTGTAGATAATTATGTGATGCATGATATGCTACTTGGTTAGATATGGCATTTGCAGGGAAAACCCCGGGGGAAGCCCGTGGCATTGGATGTAAGACCATGTGGGGTAGCCCATGGCAGTCCTAGGTAAAGACCATGTGGGGTAGCCTATGGCATTGGATGTAAGACCATATGGGGGAGCCCATGGAAGTCCAAGGTAAAGACCATGTGGGGTAGCCCATGACACTATTGCAGATTTTATGTATGCAGGGATTATGTGATATATGGTAGCTTTTATAGCTAACAATATATATGAGATGTGCGTAGCTTTTATACCGAACAGGATATGTGATATGCGGTTTGTGTGAATGGTATGCTCTGGGAAACTCACTAAGCTTCGTGCTTACAGGTTTGTTTATGGTTTCAGGTATCATCGTTTTGGAAAGGAAGAGCTCGGGTTGATCGCAGTGCACACACCTATGATTTCCGCAATGAATGATTTTGGGATAAACTCTGATAAACGATTTGATTGACTATGATTTGATTGTTTGAATTAAATGGTATTAATGTTTTAGTTATATTAAAAATGAAATTTTTACCCCTGATTTTTGGGACGTTAAAGTTGGTATCAGAGCCTTGGTTTGAGGGATTCGGACATACTTTCAGGTGTGTCTGAACTCAGACTGAGGATCTGGAAGGTGTTTTTTTTTAAAAAAGAAAATGTTTTCAAGGAAAAGTTTTATACGAAAAGAAAGGGTGTGGTGCATGCAATCGGTCGAGCTCAAGTAAGTTTCCCAGAATACCCACATCTGTTATCTGTTATGATTTGGTTATGAATCTGAATGTCGCATGCTAGTTAGGGCTAGGTGGGATGCTTTTGTATGCTATATGAGCTCTTAGACTTGCATGCTAGTGCTGAGTAGACAGCGATAGATTGGCCTGATATGTGATGTTTGTAGCCTTGGGATGTTGGATGCCATGCTAGAACGAGAATGATCATTGATATTGGTAACTGCTATGTGTATGTTTTAAAATTGTATACGGTTAGGATATCATTGCCATAGAATAAATGGTGCGGCTCGTTTCCTGTTCTGTGTATAATTTGCATGCATAAGGCAGCCGTCAGCGAGGGTGGATGTGGACAACTTGGGTTGTGGTACGTGGGCCGGATATTCTATGATCATTTGTGGGTCGTAGATTACTGTAGGATGAGCCTAGGATGAGATTAGTGTTAGGAGTGTGCCTGCACGAATGCTTCTTGCTTTGTGCCTTGTGGAACTCTTTAGTGATGTGAGTCAGCTACTAAGTGGATGTGACGATATCCAGGAGGTAGATGACTGGCATCGTGAGGACTTCCTCAGCAGCTGATGGCAGGGCGAGTTCAGGAACCTAGGAAAGCCTAGGATATGCTCCAATGAGTAGTGAGGCGGTTCGGTGTGATTGGGAGCCTAGGGGGAGACCTAGGAGATGCTTAGGTGGATATTGTGCTGCTGTCTAGCAGACATTTAGTACATCAGGGAAGTAGGTGACTTATAGGATTTAGGATGATTCCGGAGGAAAGTATAGATAGGTGTGGAAGGATAGTATTGGGGCCATACTACTGAAAGCACAGGATCCATCCTCGAATCGGGGAAAGTCTTGAAGAATCCAAGAAACCTGGGAAAGGAATTCGTGGTTACGTGTGGACTGTGGGGATAGTTGCAGTGCAGAATGCGAATGAGCACGCAAGGCGAAGGACCAGAGTTTGGTCCTGGCTCCGGTAGTGAGTCGGTTAGCAGAAGGACTTCCAGGATTGGGAGTTCGCATTGGATCTCTTGCATCAGGCGGCAAGGATTGATGGTGCGGTCTATTACACTTTCGGAGTTAAAGAATTTGTCTTGGGGATAGTTTGTAACTGGTTGGGAGCATAGGTTGCTCCATCTATTGAGGATCGGTTGTTGACGATTGAGCAGGTGAGTGTGTCAGAGTGCGAGACCCTGAATGTTATGATTTCTAGAGTTCGAGAGCAGGGATTGATTAGGGTCACCTTTAGAAAAGGGGACCATCCTGAGTGCCTATAGTGGAGGATCTCGGGAGGGGGATCCAGGAGTTTGGATCAGCTTTTGAGAGGCCAACAGGGCCGAATTCGGTGCAACACTTGCGAAAACTACGCGATGGAGCTCGTTACAAGGGATTGGATTGCCATTGGGATCAGGATGAAGTGTTGCATCATGTTTCCCAGATGGTCGAGGTAACTCAGGAGGAGATGGTCAGGAGTCCTCCAGATGTTTGTGGATATACTATCTTCGGTCAATCCGTTGATTTATATTACTTGGGGAGTGTGATAGTTAGACCTCGGGTCGGATTTTTGCTATTGTTCAAGTTAGCAAGAGTATCAGGTGCCAACCAGCGCGACGAGGAATCTTTAAGGAGCTTTCAGTTGGATGTATCTTGCGGAGTGGATTCCACACATACCGGGATCGCTCCGAGTCATTGTCGGAAGCTATCCGGTGATCTGTGTAGCTATAGGTGTAACAAGTTTGGCCACGTCATTAGGGAATGCCCATACGGGGCAAGTCCGTCATATTGTCGTTGAAGACAGATGAGGGACAAGGAAGTCAACCACTTGACGATCAGGGAGGAGTAGTGAGGGCACCGACTCCAGTTATCTAAGAATTTTTAGTACACGCGTGTCATTTTGGGTATGGCCTGGATTGGTTCCAGGGCTTATATGAAGGAAACTATGACTAGGTTCCAGTAACCTTAGCTATCATGTTTGGAAAGGCTCCCGAGGTTGTCAAGGGAAGAGAGAGAATTGTTGCTGAAGATTTGGTTAGACCATTTGACCTTCGGTCAGCAAGAACCGAGTATAACAGTATTTAAAGCATCTAAATCCGTTGATATGGTTAGGATCCAGAGATGCTAGCGGGTTTTCGGAACTTGTGTTATTTGTGGAAGGGTTATTCTTTGTGTTCTAGCTTTATTAGGCGCTGCCGTCAGCAAATTAACCATTGGAACGAGTGAGAGGATGTGGGAATCCTTCAATTTTCATGTGCCAAGCGGACTTAGTCGAATCTAAGTGGGGGAGAATTATTCAGATATCCCGGAGAAAAGTGAGTGTGAGACGTGGATGCGTCTCATATTTTCCTTTTGGGGAGGAAAGGCGGCCTTAGGGGCCGACTGAGTATCAAATATCATGGGATGGGAGTTCGGGAAACTCCCCGGCATTTGGATCACGGCCTTCTAACGTCATATTGCAGGCTTCGGGGAAGGAAACTCGGTAGTGTTCCAGTCGGTAATTGAGTTCAGTTTGCGAGGATAGACTACGTGGGTGCTAAACGGTGAAAGTGTTGTAAGACTACGGTGGAGCCGTAGCATTCACTGTGGAAGTGTTGTAAGACTACGGGGGGAGCCGTAGCATTCACTGTGAGAGTGTTGTAAGACTACGGGGGAGCCATAGCATTCACTGTGAGAGTGTTGTAAGACTACGGGGAAGCCGTAGCATTCACTGTGGAAGTGTTGTAAGACTACGGGGGAGCCATAGCATTCACTATGAAAGTGTTGTAAGACTACGAGGGAGTCGTAGCATTCACTGTGAAAGTGTTGTAAAACTACGGGAGAGCCGTAGCGTTCACTAATGGACAGTCAGGGTGGGAGTGTTGTCAGACTATAGGGGGCTGTAGCATTCACTAATAATCGGATGGCATGGGAAGTGTTGTAAGACTACGGGGTAGTCATAGCATTCATAGGTTCTTCGAGCGATTGGGTCTACGGTAGTTCAGTTCGCAAAGCCATGGGAAAGCCACAACTTAGGTAGAATCAGGATCGGAGGGATTATTCGATGGATTATTCATGGGCGAGCCTGGATGGGTATGGGATTTCAGAATGGAAATGGTAGAGACTGTTGAGTCAAGGGTTGGATCTCGAGTTGCATGATCTTGTGGATAAGTGGCACGTGATGCAGTATGGCTACGGCTGGGTAGTCTTGGTTTTTTATCACCTGGAAACCTGGTGGTTGGACCAGATGAGAGACCGGTAGTCTCAGGGATCGGCTAAGGGTGATTGTCTATCGGCCACGAAGGGGACGTCGGAAGTTATGGTGTATTATGAATCTCGAGGTAGTAGCGGGGTGTCGACTAGTTTCGGAAAGGATTCTGAATCAGGGTTCGTGCATGTTCAGTACATGATTTTGTTTCAGTAAGATGAGATTGGGAGCATAAGATGCCAAGGGCATCAAATGCAGGATACCAGGGTAATGAATGGGTGTGGTTGATGGTAGCTCAAGCCATCACAGTCTGACTCGAATTGGTTCTATCAATAATGGGACCACGACGTGTTTAACCAGGAAAAGATAGGTCAAGGAGGTCGGGTATGTTGTAAGACCACAGTTGTTCTTGTGGCATTCATTTTTGCGTTGGATTCAGTGGCGACGGGTTGTCAGCCTTTCATTATCGGATGCATCAAGGGAGTGAAGGAGTCGACAGAAAAGATATCGCCAGGGCGGTTATTGTCAGACGAGGTGTCCTTCAGAGGTCATGTGGGAATGTGGAGCATGTGTCTATGGCTCAGCAATCGAGAAGGTGTTCGGTGCTTCGGACAGTTGACAGTCAAGTCAGGACCAGGGAGGCCCCGGTCATTCTTCAGAAAAACAGTTTCGTAGTAGCGGGAGGTTGTTAGAGCCACAATGATAGGATAACTAGTGGAAACTAGTTCCAGTGAAAGTTTTCGTTCAGAAGTCGTGGGAGAGACTGAGTGAGGAGTCCTTGGACTCCACAGTTGAGTTGGAACTCGGTGTTGCAGATAACCGATGAATGATTTGAGACCAGGAAGGTCTCGAGATATTTTGGGAAGCAACCATATAGAAATTCAGTGTTTCAGTCAGTTCAGTGTTTCAGGCAGTTCGGTACTACTGACAATATTGACCGGCACCGAGAGTGGCTGGAGTGATGGTCTTCGTGAAGGGTACGCTCCACCCAGTGACAAAGGAAATGGATAGCTATAGAGGGCAGCCTTGCGGAGGCCAGAAACGCACAAGGAAAAGGAAGTAAACCCCAAGAATGCTTAGCCTAGGTACTCGAGGAGTACCGGAAGGATTGCCAGTTGAGCAGGGGGTGTTCTCAGGAAGGTTAAGGATTAGTTTGTACTCGGGGATTTGACTTGGAAGGATTATGCCATCCAGAATGATCGGGCAGAAGGCTAATAGGGTTAGAGTCACCAGGCAAGGTGTTAGAGGCGGATTGCAGGTCAGTTAGCCATAGTGAACTTCGAGGATGAAGTTTAGTTTAAGTGGGGGAGAGTTGTATCACCCGAAATCAGAAAGGTCAAGAAAGGAATGGCAAACCATAAGTTAAAGAGGGTCGACTCATCGAGTCTAGGGAGGAACTCGACGAGTCGGAGCGGGATCTGGGTGTAAAGTAAGCGACCAACTCGACGAGTTGGCAAATGGACTCGACGAGTCTGGTCTGAAGAGAAAAACCCTAAATCCGGGACATTTTTTGGACTATTTAAACGTCTCATTCTCTTCCTTAGGGTTCCTTTAAAGTCCCTCTCACCCAGAACACCAAAGCCTAGCCACCATAACCGTTTTTGGAGCAAGATCTACCCTTGGTGAAGTAATTTGAAGTTTGGAAGAGAAGAGATTCATAGTGGTGCAACAGGAGGCCTTGGATCCAGAGTTGGTGGAACTTTTTACAGCATTTGCAGGTAATGAATCATTATCTTTGGCTTTCTCCTTTCTAGATCCATCTTTCATGGAGTTTTAAGGTTTCTTTGGGAGTATGTGATGAGAAATTGGTGCACAGGTTAGATCTGGAGTTGAAACTCCAGATCTGAGCTCTATTTGGATCATAGATGCAGAAAGCCCCGTTAGTTGCTATGCAAAAGCCATTCCCCATGAGTTAAGTTCCTTTCTAGCTTGGTTTTTGGTATTATGAGGCAAGAAGCACGTAAAGGTAGCAACTTTATGTTGCTAATGGACTCTAGGAACCCAGATCTATTGTTTGGAACAAAAGAGTAGATCTGTGACTTGAGATTACGAGAATACACGTAAGGACTCGGCGAGTCGGGCCAGATATCGGACTTAGAGTCGCGTAGGAACTCGGCGAGTCACATGGGTGGACCCAACGAGTTGGATGAAGTTAGGCAGCAACTCAACGAGTTGGAAGAACAACTCGGCGAGTCTGTTGAAGAATGCCTTGGACTCGGCGAGTTTGTTCTTGTACTCGGCGAGTCAAGTCGCGAAACCCCAAACCCTTCCAGTTAAGACTCGGATCAGTGAGTGGAGTGGAGACTCAGTGAGTTGGACAGGACAGAACTCGGAAATCAGTAGACTCGGCGAGTCATGGTCTGACTCGGCGAGTCGAGTCGCGATTGAAAGGGGGTTTCTGAGCTTAGGAACTCGGCGAGTCAGTAGGCTGACTCGACGAGTAGGGTCAACCTGGAAGGTTGACTTTGACCAACAGCTGACCAGTTGACTTCTAGGGGTATTTTGGTAATTATTGGTATTTATTGAGTTCAGTTATTTGGTGTTGA
Organism: Lactuca serriola; assembly: GCF_051521515.1. Lineage (NCBI taxonomy): Eukaryota > Viridiplantae > Streptophyta > Magnoliopsida > Asterales > Asteraceae > Lactuca > Lactuca serriola. The sequence continues at coordinate 145,339,039 of NC_136410.1, forward strand.
CCAGTGGAGGAGTTCGTGTCGGTGGTTGGAGCAACGTGATCTTATTTCTTCAGCCAACAGTTGCAGGTGAGTCTTCTCACCATACCAATGGGTCTAAGGCACCTAGGTCGGCCCATCTTATGTTGTGTTATATGATACTTAACTTTATGCTAGGTGGTATGCTGGTAATTATGTGATATGCTAGTTGTCTTTGTGATACTCGCATGGAAGACCATGTGGGGTAGGCCATGGCACAATGGTATAAGACCTTGGTGTAGCCACGACATCCTTACAGGTTTATGTACGTGTTATGTGTAGATAATTATGTGATGCATGATATGCTACTTGGTTATATATGGTATTTGCAGGGAAGACCCCAGGGGAAGCCCGTGGCATTGGATGTAAGACCATGTGGGGTAGCCCATGGCAGTCCTAGGTAAGGACCATGTGGGGTTGCCCATGGCATTAGATGTAAGACCATGTGGGGGAGCCCATCGCAGTCCTAGGTAAAGACCATGTGGGGTAGCCCATGGCACTATTACAGGTTTTATGTATGTAGGGCTTATGTGATATATGGTAGCTTTTATAGCTAACAGTATATATGATATGTGTGTAGCTTTTATAGCTAACAGGATATGTGATATGTGGTTTGTGTGAATGGTATGCTCTGGGAAACTCACTAAGCTTCGTGCGTACATGTTTGTTTATGGTTTCAGGTATCATCTTTTTGGAAAGGAAGAGCTCGGGTTGATCGCAGTGCACACACCTATGATTTCCGCAATGAATGATTTTGGGATAAACTCTGATAAATGATTTGATTGACTATGATTTGATTGTTTAAATTAAACGGCATCAATGTTTTAGTTATATTAAAAATGAAATTTTTACCACTGATTTTTGGGACGTTACACTTCGACTAACTGCATCTAGTTCTAACAACCCTTTTACGATTACTTTATATGAACATAGTAACGGTACAAGAAACTACTTGATATTGTTCAGGAATCATAATCTCGCAACTTGCATCGTCGGGCGTTTCCTGTAAATACAAGTCATCAATGAAGTATTCAGAACTTCATTCGGGAAAAAGCCTACAACGAAGACAATTCACGAATATTTATAGTGGTTATGAGACACACATATGTGTCCCATACATGCGTCACGTCAACAGTTCGCTTAGTACTTGGGCACAGGTCATGCTTTCTTGCCACATGACCTGCCACCAAGACAACCTCACACGTCGCGTCACTAAGTGCATGTGCCACGTTTTTCTACCCATTGACTTTTGTTGACTTTTTCTCTAATGATAGTGTACTTTCTGTTAATAAGATAATTTCCCATGAATCTTCATGCCTTCCATTAAAACATATATATAGAAAATACATCAGGTGGGCCGATGACCAAGGGCTATAATACAAATGTACTAAACAAATTATACAATACATAAAATACAATAATACATTAACACACACCCCCCCCCCCCCCCCCCGCAGTTGGTACGGGAGTATAAGTAAGAACATTCAAACTGGATCTAAAATCCAAAAATAACGTAGAGGAAAGACTCTTGGTGAAGATGTTAGCATATTAAGAGGTGGATGGGACATAAAGAACACAAACATGTCCGGTGGAAACTTTTTCACGAACAAAATGAATATCAATCTCAATATGCTTGGTGTGTTGGTCTTGAATAGGGTTTCTTGATGCGTTGTTGTTGAACCGCATATTGAGAGGTGGATATGTAAATAGCACTGACGTTGCCACAATAGGAAATGGTGGCACGATGAGGCGAATAATGAAGCTCAAGTAGTAGATTACGAATCCAACAAGTTTCAGCAACGACATTAGCAACTCCCAGGTATTTAGCTTTTGCACTAGATCTGGAAGCGGTGTTCTGACATTTAGAAGACCAAGATAATAAATTGTGACCCAAGAACAGACAATAAATAGAAGTGGATCGACGAGTAGAAGTACAACCACCCCAATTTGCATCTGAGTAAGCAATAATATCACAATTGGGTGAACAAGACAGCTGGAGACCGTAATCAAAGGTACCACAAACATAACGTAAAATACATTTGAGACCCGTAAAGTGAGGCTCTCTGTGATCATTCAAGAATAGACAAACTTGTTGAACAGCATAAGTGTCACACCCCCAAACCAAGGATGGCGGAAACGTCCGGGGGTGGAGGACTTCATGTGTAGTATCATAACAACAATGGCAATAGTGATGAAAGTAAACACAGCCAACATATATATAATAGAAAGAGTTACATCATTGTATGTATTACATGTTTCAAAATCAATTACAATATGTTGACAAAATACGATAAGTTTGACGCCTCAACGTCCCATCCTCAAAAGCACTTTGTTACGTGTTTAGCGATTTCCTGAGAATACAAGTTGTTTGAAAAAGTGTCAACACAATGGTTGGTGAGTTCATAAGCTTTTGACAGTAAGAGTTGGAAAATCGATCTTTGTAATGAGTTGTATGTTACCAAGAAAATCCAATATTTTCCTTATAAAAGTTATCTGATCCTAAATACCAGGACCGAGAATGAACAAGTAATTTCCATAATTAATGATATGAACGTGGTTTTAAATCAGCATAAAACCCCTTTTTGACATGAAAGCGCACAAGTATTTTTCCATACTTAAAGTAATTTCTGAGAGCTAAATCGGCATAACTCGCTAATTTAAGAGTAGAACCCGTAAATCTATTGATTTCTTAATACCACATGTGAGCTATTATAACCATACTTGACATGGATGGTCTCGTAATACGACGTTCTTCAGGCGTCGCCGTTAAATGACACTTGTCACCATAGACCTGCCGGTCTAGCTGTTGCAAGCAGCTCTGGTGTGGGTTTGTCAAACCCAATATAGATCTATACACAACTATCGCGTTCTCCCTACAAGAGACTCTGGTTACAATTTACAGGACTTTTTGACCTTGTTACTTTGGAAGTAACCCGAAGTGAATGACTCACAAATTTATTCATTAACAGATTTACGTGAACTAAACTAAAAAACCTTTGATAAATAAGTTTGAGAAGTAAATGATACATAAACTATACCTATTATAGTCCATCCGAAATTTTTGTAATATATAATAACTGTTTTATGAAAACACATTAGTGTTATAAATCCATAAATTATGCTTATTATAGCTTAATATATGTGTTCTAAATGAATGAATAATCTTATCATGAATGACTAAGTTTCAGTTTATAATGATAAACTAACAAGGAAACACATTCAATATTTAGAACTTATTGTTATACACTTTGCTCAACATAATACAAAGTGTCATGAAAGTTATAATGCTGTTAACTAAATTTAACCTTTCTGCGCTGTTTTAGAAAAGTCATAGAAAAATCATACGAAGTCGAAAACTAAATCCGTAAATTCTGAGAGTTCCCAAAATGTGTCTACTTTACTCATAATTTTTATCATGCTTTTTAATGACCTCCAACTTGGGTGAAAAAGTCCATAATCACAGACTGGTCCGGATTGGTGTTTGAAATGATAGGCAGTTTTGTAAAAATCGCCATAAATTGTAGAAAAATCGTATGGAGATGTACAAGTAGTCATTTTAAAGCTAAGAACTGGAAATAATTACACCTAAAACTTTCTTTCAAACAAAACGGTTTAAGTTGTCCAAAATAGTCCGTGAATGGAGTCCAACTTTTCTAATGAAAGCTGTTAGAAAAATTTAGTTATGTTCTTGGTGTTTTAACTTGTATTCCCCCCCCCCTAAAAACTTAAGAAAACATAAAAATGTAGGGGTATGAACTCACATTGAGTGATTTCAGTAGATGGATGATGGAGAAAAGAAGTGTTCAACTCAAGAACACTTGGGAGAATCACTTGAAGGTTCGAAGATCTAACAAGAATGTGATGATGTTTGTGTAAGAAATCAATGATTTGAGTAGAATGAAGAGCAATAATAACAAGGAAGGTGAATTATACTTACCAAGAATGTGAGAAAGCTTGATACTCAGCCTTGAATCTCGAATTTTGATGGAGAAAGTTTGAGAGAAAAGTGGAGTTGGATCCTTGGTGAAATGAGAGCAAATGAGAGAAGTGAGGAGAGAGAATGGTTTGTTCTAGCTCTAAAACGTGGGAAAGGGTGATAATTGAGTGGAAAGGACATTGAAGTGACCTAGGTAAGGTGGGGAGGTGTGGCTGGTCATAGAGTGGGTATGAGATTGGTTGCTTGTGCCATAAGGTAAAGCTAAGTCAACACTCCACCTCTTTGTACTTTACCCACTAGATTTTATTATTTAAATAAAGATTTTCATGAAAATATGATTAAATTATGAATATTTAGGGTTCATTATGTTAAAACATGATTTTGGGTGAAAATCCAGCGTTAAAATAATTAAAAACGGAGCTAAAATGAAGTCGTAGTCGAAAACCGGAAAGAAAATAGCTAACAGCGAAGCTTCTCGGAAGGGGGCCGAAGGTTCGGTCCCTTCTGATGTTGGGTCCGAAGCGAAGGCGAGGCATTAGGAAGCGAACCAGCAAGAAGTGAAATAGACCGAAGTGTACAGTACCTTCGGGTTCGGGTGGGCATGCGAGGTTCGAGCTCGAGAGGACCCTTCGGGCTCGGTTCTCAGCAAGTTCGGGTTCGGCTCAGGAGGGTTCGGTCCCTAAGAGGACTTTCGGCCCTAAGAGGGGTTTCGGGTCCTCAAGCCTATTTTACTCGTTTTTACCCCGTTTCAATCCGTTTTTGACCCGGTCAAGGGTCGGAATGACCCGAATGACTTCAAAAAGTTATGAGAACTTTTGAGAGAGATTTCACATACTTAGAGAGATTTGGGAGAGATTTGACATTCTTGGAGAGATTTCTCATACAAAGAGATATTTGGGAGAGATTTCACATACTTAGAGAGATTTGGGAGAGATTTGACATTCTTGGAAAGATTTCTCATACAAAGAGATATTTGGGAGAGATTTCACATACTTAGAGAGATTTGGGAGAGATTTGACATTCTTGGAGAGATAGAGTGGAAACGATTGAGAGTGGTTTCATGTGTGACAATTGTGAGTGTTTGGCTCCGCAACACAAGGTCCGTAGACCCCGTTAAGCCATGTTTTAGGATCTTACACACTCCCGATGAGTATGCAACATTGTTTTATTGTTCTTGTTCATTGTTTAGCACTAAGGTTAAGGAAATTTAAACACACGAACTTTCCAAGTGATGTTTTCTCATTAAAATAGTGAGTTATATAGTAATTACATAACGTACGCCCCAATACACAAGGTTAAACGAGTCGATCGGTTTGACTTGATGACTTTGACTTGACTCGAAATTGACGATTGTCACAATAAGTAATATTAGGTCGCGTGAAAGTTAATTATTCTAAGGCAACCAAAAGACTACGATACAAAGTAGGATCAACAACAGAAGAACATGTGCCATCCAATTTAGCAGACAGATCAGCTGGAGTTGTGGCAGGATTGCAGCTAGTCATGGAGGCACGTTCCAAAATATCATGAGTATATTTTTGTTGCGGCAAGAAAAGACCATCATCAGTTTTCTGTGGAGAGATACCCAAAAAATAATGTAAATCACCAAGATCCATCATGGCAAACTCAGATCCAAGAAGAGCAATAATACGATCCAGAAGCTGAGATGAGGACCTAGTGAGAACTATGTCATTCAAATAGAGTAGCAAATAAGCGACGTGAGATGCCTATCTATAAATAAATAATGAAGAGTCACACTTGCTATTAGTAAAACCAATACGATAGGTAAAACATCAAAACATTGAAACGAAGCACACAGAGCTTGTTTTAGACCATATAATTACTGTTTAAGAAGGCACATGTGATTAGAACTTAAAGGATCTCTAAAATTGGGTGGTTGATGCATATAGACCGTTTCATGAAGGTTTCCATGAAGGAACGCATTCTTGACATCTAGTTGACGAATGGGCCAGTTGTGGATGACGACAATGCTAAGAAACGTACGAATAGATGTAGGCTTGACAACCGGACTAAACATTTCATCACAATCAATGTAGGGTCGCTGAGCACACCCATTAGCAACATGGCGAGCTTTCTATCTGGATAAGGAACCATGCACATGAATTTTCTGTTTAAATAGCCAAATACAGTTGATAGTATTTGCATCCAGAGGTCATGGTATAGGAACCCAAGTGTTGTTTTGGGAAAGAACACTAAATTCTTCTTGCATTACTTTTAAGCCATTAAGGATCTTGAAATGCCTGTAAGTAATAACAAGGAACAGGAGAGAAAGAGGACATGAGAAGATTATGTTTATGAATAGGTTTTTTAATATCTCCTTTTGCACGAGTAACCATCGGATAAGATGAAGATGGAGAAGGATGAGACCGTTGAGACCAAGAGACAGGAGTGGCAGCTACAGGCTGGATCGAATTTGTTGTGGCAGATTGACTAGACAGCTCCACCTTGTTATTGGGTTGTGCACGACTAGGCTGATCGTTAGGAATGGCAGCCATGGGCTGCAACGAAGTGGTCACATCCATGAAGATGGGCTCATCAGTGAAGGAAGGCTCTTGAGTGACTTCATAGTTGTAGTCGGGTTCAGTAGTGGAGGAAGAAGGTGTTGAATTGGTGTGAATGAAATTAGGAGTGATCTCAATGTTATCGAGGAATGAGTATGAAAGAGCTTGATTGGGTGTCATGGAGCCAAAAGGGAATGTGGTTTCATCAAAAATGACATGTATGGATATGATAATTTTTTTCATATCAAGATACAGGCACCAGTAACCTTTGTAATTGGTGGGGTAGCCAAGGAAAACACAAGTAGTGGATCGAGGAGACAACTTATGAGAGGTGACAATATGGGGAAAACAAAGACAACCAAAGATACGCAAATGATGGTATATAGGCTTGATGTGATATAGTGTATGAAAATGAGTATCATTTTGAATGGTAGTGGAAGGAAGAATATTGATAAGATGTTCAGCCATTTGAAGAGCTTCAACCCAATATCCGGGTGGAAGACGAGCATGAAAGAGAATGGTATGAACGATATTATTTATAGTGCGTAAGCGTTCGGATTTTCCATTTTTTTGAAAAGTACGAGGGCAAGAAATCGCATTTGAATGCCATTATTGTCACAAAGTTGATGAAACTGGTGATTGCCATATTCCCCACCATTATCACATTGAAAAGCTTTTATGTCGGTGTTAAATTGATTGCGAAAAAGTGCCCGAAAATGAATAAATTTGGCATAAACATCAGACTTTGCATGAAGAGGGTAAACCCACACAAAATGAGAAAACGTATTAAGTAAATAACGTAATATTTTATGCCACTAATACTCTCCATCGGAGAGGACAAAACATCATAATGAATAAGATCAAATGGAGATTTAGAAATAGTATTAGATAGACTAAAAGGTAACTTAACATGTTTACCCATTTGACAAGAATGACACAAACTTGAAATTTTACTGTTATTAGAAAAAGAAATAGAATGGTTATCAACTATATTCTTGAAAACTTGACGACTAGGATGACCGAGATGCAAATGACAAATGAATTGAGCGACATTTATGAAAGCTTGAGGTGATGGAGTTGTGACAGGATATAGATCCCCAGTGTTGTCACATCACATGAGGAATTGATTGGTTTGAAGATCCTTCACAGAAAAACCAGAAGGGTCAATTTCAATAGAAACAATATTGTCAACAGTAAAATGACGAACAAATATAAGGTTCTTAATAATTTGAGGAGTGATCAAAATGTTTTTCAAAATAAAAAGGCGATACGAAATTGGAAGAGATGAGTGACCAACTTTACTTATAGGGAATGAAGATCAATCACCTACTAAAACAGAAGAAGAAAAATTGTTGCAATATTTGAAACGGTTTTCAGAATATCGTGATGAGCATGAAGGTGTGAAGTTGCACTGTTATCCATATACCACCAATCATTGTTTGGAGTGCTCAAAGACATAACATTAAACATTTCTGGAAGAGCGGTAAGGTGATCGGTTTGGGTGTGATGAACATAAGCTTGAGCAATTTGGCCTGGAAGAGATGAAGACCCAAAAAATAGTGTGGAGAAGATTGGGCTTCTTGTGAAGATTCAACAGGCAGGTGAGAGTTCGGCTGGCCTGGCGAAGTTGGGATGGGCAGAAGTCTAGGCACTATAGAGGCTGGAGAGGGGACCTGATGCCAACCATAGACCCATGTTGTAGAAGAAACAGGTGGTGTGCGCTGTTGCTACCCACCTTGAAAACGTCCACCATAGGACCGATCCCCACTAATATGATAACATATATATATATATATATATATATATATATATATATATATATATATATATATATATATATATATATATATATATATATAGGTTGCAAAAAACGCTCGACGTTAGCTAGTCAGTGGATTAAGGTCAAGGGATTAATCGGCTAGGTGGAGATTAATCGGGTACCATTAATTGCTAATTTGTTGTATTTTAAAAAATTAAATATGACTAATATTATATCCAAGTTCGTAAATACCACTAATATGATAACATAATAGGTTAATAAGATTAATACAACACCAATCATGTCTAAACTAGTTTCCATTGAGATAAAACTTATTCAAAATGTTAAAATTTAATCGTTCTATAATATTTCACTCATTATGTTTGCAGAGATTAATCGTTAGGCGCCCTCTAATTAGTCGAGTAGCGCCTAGATATTAATCGGAGATTAATCGAGACCTAGTCGGGATTTTTACAACAGTGATGTATATATATATATATATATATATATATATATATATATATATATATATATATATATATATATATATATGAGTAGGATCAAATGAGAACATTAAAAAGGTTGAGAACGCGAGAACAAAGTATATTCATTTGCGATTCCATGTATTCATTTGTGGAGAAATTATAAATTTTTACGCATTTAATTTCAATTGAGGAGAAAAAGCATATTCTTGTTGTTTGTGCGTAAAAATTATCATTTATCCACAAATGAATAAATGGAATCACGAATGAATATACTTGTTCTCGCGTTCTCAACCTTTTAGGTGTTCTCATTTGATCATTTCCCTATGATACTTGTATATATATATATATATATATATATATATATATATATATATATATATATATATATATATATATATATATATATATATATATATATATTTGTTTCTATAATGTATGGACCTCACAGGGATCGGTAACCCTTGTAGCCTTTTTAACCTACTTCCCCTCTATAAATATCATGGAGTTCATCACCCAGTAACATGCCAACATTTTCTCTATCTCTGCTACTAGAATAAATATATATTACTTAAATATGGTAACTAATACTCTCCTAAACTTTCACATCCATTTAGTTTAAAATGGTTAGGTTGTGTAGAACCCTTTTGTGTTGTGTGTTGATCGTGTTACTCGTGACCGATGACGTGTTGCAAACGAGTGAAGCTAGAAAGCTAGTTAAAAAAATGAAGCGTGCTAAGAAATGCATCGATGATGGGAAGTACGTGACTGAAGAAAATGGAGTAGCAAATCCTGTAGAAGTGCCATCAGTGGATATGGATGCTTTCCGGCCTACTAAACCAGGCCATAGCCCTGGGGTAGGCCATTCCATTCATGAGTAAGAACATGCTCCACATCCATTGGAGTGAAGTAGGCTTGTGGTTTAATATGTTGTTACGTTAAACTTGTATTTGTTATTTAATTAAAGTTTACGGATTTTATCATGTCATATATCCCCTATTTCCATTTATGATGGCACGATATCAGCCATACTTAATGAGCTACATGATTAATCTTAAACTCATGTTTAGTCGTATTTTAAAAAGAATGATTAACCTTTCTTCAAATATATGTAAAATCATACATGACAGAGGGATAAAGTTGTTAGGGTTACATTGTAATACTTATAATTAATTCATTAGTACAAAAATAAACAATCTTCACACCAAAAGACCATGCCTATATGCCTATAGCCATACCTTTTTTTTTTTTTTTCCATCGATAGTGTCACAGAAGATTGTGTCGTTTTTAGGCAGCATACAACTACTTATGAAATTTAGTGATTGTGTCACGTGAAAAGTTATGTTTGTAACATAAAACCATGACTATTGGATAGATATTTTTGGTTGCTGTAATACATATCCATCCAAATTTATTTACGTGTAAATGATTTGGAATTGGGACTGCTATAACAATTAATGATTCCAATTTCAATTTCAATTCCAAATCATTTACCTAGAAATAAATACGGATAAAATTGTATTACAATTTATCACAAATTATATGAGTGTCCAAAAAACCTGAAACGGAGTGTTTAAAATGACTATAAATCACCTAAACTACTTTTTTTTAACGGAAAATATATTAAAAATAAAAAAGACACTACCTATTACCCTTATTCTTACACCAAGGGAAACACATAGGGATGATACTATCACCTACCATGGTCGGGAAGGGAAGAGCTTATTAAACACCTTGTTGTTGCGGGCCAACCAAATGTTCCAAATGACGCAATATGTCACTGTAATGAGTTTCAATGCTGCCACTACTAGAAAACTAAAGGTTTTGCCACAGAAAAATAGCTACGGAAAATTTCCGTAGGTAATTACCTACATAATACCTACGTAATACCTACGGAATGAGAAACCTTAATTTAGTAACGGAATCGCTACAAAATAGCTACGGAATAGTTACAGACGAGAATCCGTAAGTATTCCGTTAGTAATTACCTACACAATTGCTACAGAATAACGACGGAACTAAATCCGTAGATATTCCGTTAGTAATTACCTACACCATTCCCACGAGGGTTTTCCCTACAACCCGTTTTCTGTAAGAAATCTGTAGGTAACGCCTTTTTCCTACAGATTTACTACCAATTATGTTGTAGGTAATTACTTAGTTTTCTAGTAGTGTGCAAAATCTATTAAATCAATTGGCTTAGTGAATTGTACTGAGTTAATTAGTTGAAGCATCCTGAATTTTTCCAATTTTAACCGATTATTCAATTATCTTTTTTAATGATTAACCCACCAAACTTTTTTTTTTATCATGCAGTACATTAATTTTTCGTTGCTTACTACACATATCATATTATAAACACCTGTTTTTATTTTATAATCAATATTAATTTAAGATTTAATAATAAATAAGATATTATTGGATATTTAGCAATATTTTGAAAATCAAGTTTTTAGTTGAATAGATCTAACCACTGGTTTTCTAATTCAACCCGACTTCTACAATTTTAAGGTTTTTTCATATATATATATATATATATATATATATATATATATATATATATATATATATATATATATATATATATATATATATATATATATATATATATATATATATATATATATATATATATATAGAGAGAGAGAGAGAGAGAGAGAGAGAGAGAGAGAGAGAGAGAGAGAATGAGAATGAGGGGGTAATGAATACAAAACAGCAACAAAGTATAATACACACTTAATAAAAAAAATTATATTAGTTAAATCAAACAGTAATAAACTATAAAACAAACTTCCAATAGACACGTTCATATAAAAATGATAAACTGAAACGTACCCGCTTAATCCCAAACTAATTTTAAACAATATTCCCACCCCACCCCACCTTGAGCAAAAGAAAACATCGTTGAATGCCTCTTTCAAAAAATCACTTATAGCACAAAGAAAGGTAAAGAAAAAGAGTTGGGAAGAAAAAGAGAGATAATTATGTGTACAAGCATGAACCCCAACGAGGCCCCCATGTCCAAGCCGTACATAACAAGAAATCCAGTACCTCCACAAGTCTTTTCACTAACGGATTGGATTCAACATCGTCAAAAATATTATATGTTTTGTATTTATAAAACACCCATTACTAAGACAAATGTTTGGAATGTATTATAAACCTTGTGAAGTTTCATTTGAAGCTACAATTATAAACAACAATCTTTGTAGCAACAACATTATATTAACGAGACTGTGGCGGGGTTAGCAATAGGTAAATCTTCTCATCTATAACCCAACGAGAATACATAAAGTTTCTCTTTTACATTTTTTTGTTGGTAGAAACACTCAAAAACAATTGAACATTTTCATCATCCTTTACATAGTAAAGAGCCGCAAATAAGTGTTTTTGTATACGAATTGTAATGTACGATTACAAGCAATCCATATATTACTATAACATCCTCAAATGTAAACTTATTATCTTTAATTTATTGCTAATAATTTTAATTTTAAAGTATATATATTTGATTTTTATAAGATAAAATTTATTTTCGTATTTTGACAAAATATTTATGTTTTCGCAACATATTTATGTAAACCCCATCTCTTTCATTTTTGGATTATTCATTTCTTTTAAATAATTTCTTTTTTATTGGATTATTTCATTTTTACTAGATTATTATATATTAATAAATATTATTTTTAATATATAATATTTATGTATTAATAAATATTATTTTATTAGACTATTAAATTATTTTATATAATTCTATTTTAATTGATTTCCTTTTTATGGATTAATTATTTTTATTAAATTTTTATATATCAATAAATATTATTTATAATATAACATATTTAAATATTAAGAAATATTATTTTAATGGATTATTAATTTTTCTTAATTTATTTTTTTAATTCATTTTTATTGGATTAATTTTGTTTTGTTGGATAACATCACCATCATCCTTATTTATTTAAAAAACAAATTCATTCATCCCACCACTATCAAACATAAACAAAGTCAAAAATCACACGTTGGGTTATAAAAAAAATTAATGGATAGAAAGAATAACAACATAACATCAGCTTGAAAAACAATAAACTAAAAACAACCTAATTAACATTATAATTGGATTTTAATTTATTTATTTACATTTAATTACTTTGTATGACAATTTGTATATGGATTTTTAAATGATTATTGTGTAATTTTGATTTTTTTATGACAATATGTATGTTTTCTTTTAATTATTCAGCAACTTCATCCATTACAATATAGAACAACAGGGTAGTATAGTCATTTTTCATCATTCAGCACAGTCAGTCAGATATACAACCAAACACCATGGTTTCTTTCCCAGTCAGAAAACTTTCCCATACAACACTTTCCTAGACAGCATTTTCATGGACAACAACTATAAAATGAGACCTAATGCTCTGATATCAAATGTGAAATCCCCTGTATTGCAAAACCAAAAAAAAAAAACTTTTCTTTACGCTTAAAAATCGTAACATCTTTATTTGTAGAAAATCTCATTATATTAAATCATTTTGAGTAGAAATGATTGTTTCAAGCTAACAAAAACCTAAGGATGTCATAATCAATACACAACATATGTTACCGCATAAAAACCTAACGGTCCTAAATAATATTGTAGGTTGTATCTTTAATCACGAACATATTAGTCAAGTTCCAACAGCCTTATCAATGTTATCTGTGATGCATATAAAATGAGTGGGCCAAGTTGGGAAACCTAGTGATATACATAAGGTTTTTAATCCAATAATATTATTATGATAATGATCTATAATCAATAAACCTCAAAACCAATTGTTACCAAGCACTATATAATCCAACAAGGATATTTACACGACAATATACCCATACATTCCAAGCCCAGTCGAATCTCATGAATCTTAATCAACGATCATCTACAAAAAATCACTTTACCTGACAAATTGTTTAAAACAATTGTTTGACTATAGAGCTAGGGGATTCCTTAGCCAGCGTAAGTCATAAATGGCAACCGTGAGGAGGATGGAGTACCTAAATGAATATATAATCATTTTCCTTGGATAAGTATAATTCATTAACACTTACAGACTTTGAGTCTACTAGTGTTCCATAAGATTGTTTAGCCTATGGTTTTCATCTTACTCTAGCAGATGACCGGACATACCCCCAAGTAGTCTGATACAAACTCACCATTTCCGGTTGTATAAAAAGAGAACAAATACTAGTGTATAACTAGGTATTTATTTAACTTACTTGGAACTAAACATCGTTTATATGTATTGGTTTAAAACTAGACAAGACTACAACCCCTATAATCAGCTTTTAATACTAACCCTTATTTATACAATACTATCATAATCCAGTTTATATATTTTAACACAAAGTATCAGGTATTTAGTATGCATTAACTTTTCAAGAAATAATACTTTCATTATGATTATCATGAAATAATAATGTATATACAATTAACACATATATAACCATATCTGGCTCGTATAATATACGTTATGTAGTATTACCAAATATACATTTAACTTATATTACATATAGTAAACATTTAAATCAAATATAAAGACGTATTCAACATCAAAATTCTGCCCGTGGCGACGATAATAGGTCGCACAAAAGAAGTATTCAGCGTCTAAATTCTTCATGCGAATTTTTGACTATTCGCTAGAAAATCATGTGAGTTAAGTTGTACTTACCATATTTTTAAGTGTAATATATATGTATGTTCATTGTCGTTATTATGAACCAATAAGTAAGATTTATCAGTAAGTCCAGTCAAAATATTGATAGAACTATGTAAAACTCGGTTTCTCAAGTATTAATTTTAAAGTCGAATTTTGTAAATTTTAGGTGGCCACGATGTGGTGTTGAGGATTACCACAGTGTGGGAACCATCTTTGTGATCGCAGATCATTTAAGTCTTAACATGGACATGCAATGGCCACGATATGGTGATGACAAAATGCAAAACCCTAGATTTTCGGGATTTGAGCCCTATTTAAATGAAGTGATGGTTAGGTTTCCTCCACCCTCAACCTCCAAAGCGCTCTTGATAAAAACCTAACCTCCTTGAAGGATTTTGAGCTCATTTTTGGTGTCTTTGTGATCTTGGAAGTAAGAAGAAAGAGTTTCTATTGAAAGAATCCAACAACTAACTAATCTGCATTCTTTGTGAATCTTATGGACTCTTTGTAAGTTAACAAGTTTCCATCTTTTTTTTCTTATCCTTATAGATCTAGGTTTGATGGTTGTTCATCATGGTTTTAATTATTTTAGTGGAAGGATTCAATAAAATTTTCAACTTTATTCATCCTTGAGGTCCCAAAACAGTTAGGGGCCTCAGATCTGAATTTTTATGAGGTTTTGAATTCAAACATGGGGTTGTGCCATCATTTCCCCCATTTATACCTAGATAAGTGAATGACATACATTGGGCATGCATGTCCATAAGGTAATGATTTTTATTGTCCTTTATGAAGCGGCGATGCCTTTTTGGTAAGTTTAAGCAAAGAATTTTGCATGTTAAGAGCCAAATCGATTAAGATATCCTCATACATGAACCATGACGTGGTGTGATGCTCATCACGACGTGGCAAGGGAAGATATCACGACTTTTTTGTTCGTTTGCTATGACGACCTAGTGGCGGATTTGGTCGCCACTGAGTTGGATATCCATGATTTGGTGATCGGGTTTACTTTTGATTAAATTGGTAATTTAGTGTAAGGTGAGTCATTAAACTAAACTAGTTAGGGTGCTAGTTGTCATTATGACTCTTGCAGGAATGTTGGGTGGGGCCCATTATATATGTTAGGTGGGCCCATTATGTGAATGAGATGGGGGCCCATTATTTATCATGGGCGGGGCCCGATATCTATGTTGGTTGAGGCCTGTTATGCTACTTACGTTGGGTCCGTCATGCTTATGGGCAGGACCCATACAGTTATGTGGTATTTTGGTGAAGTCACTAAGTTTTTTTGCTTATGGTGTTATGTTTAAATGTTTCAGGTATTTACGGTTCCAACGGGAAGGGCTTCACTAGATCGCACTGCATCCTCTAGATTTTTATTTCTGCATTACTGATTTATGATTTTAATCTAAGTTTTTAGAATACATTACACTATGATTGTCTTTTAAATAAATGTTTGGATGGTTTTGGTGGTTGAAAAAAATGAAATTTTGACTTAGTATCTTCAGGATGTTACAAAAAGGTATCAGAGTTAGGGCATGGGTCAATGTATTTGATGGGGACATTGAACCCTATAAAGGTTGGTGGAGGTGAGGTGCACCTAATCCCATACCGACTAGGAAGGAGAACTAATCATTCCTTATAAGGGGTGTTGATAACTTCCTTATCACAACGCATTTTAAAGTTGTGAGGACAATAAATCTCACAAGAACTCTACAGTTAAGTGTGCATAGGAGAGAGTAGTACCACAATAGGTGACCCCCATTGGAAGTTTTCAGACCGAGAGCCCAAAGAGGACAATATTATGATACGTGTCATAGGGGGATGTTACAATCTTCTTATGAGAGTAACGTCTAGGCAAGATCTTGGTGAGCTTGTTAAAGTGGATTTTCCAAACGGTATACCCTGTATACCAAATAGATCTTACCTTCAGTATGATATTACCTAGTCATTCATTATTTGATAGAACATGGTATTCTTTGGGATTAATGATGAATCCAAAAATCATTAATATAACGTTATAAATAAGAATGAATACTAAAGCATAGTAATATTTGTATTTAGGTCCTTTAAAAAGGGATAGTTGGAGTGATAAACGAGGAGCTAACTTTCTCGTAAATCTACCACCTCTCAGGTGAGTGCATGGTTACTTTCATGAATATGATTTTAATACAAGTATTTATTAGAAGTATTAAATATAATCTGAAAGGTTAAATGTGAACTAAATGCTTATTATATAGGATATATGTTAAACGTATATTTGGTAATACAGTATAACATATGTTATGCGAGCCAGATATTGTTATATATTTGCAAAGTGTATATACAATATTATTACATGATAATCATAATGGAAGTATTATTACTTGAAAGATTAATGTACGCTGAGTACTTGATACTGTTGGATAAGGTGTCTAAGTCCATAACTATATTTGGTATGTACTTGACCTGAGAGTAGCATGGTCCATTTGGGTTGCACGTCACGGGGATAATTTAAAGGATTAAATTTGGGGAAGAGGATAATTATGATTTATTAATATATTATAACTTATAATATATTAATATGAAATCATATTATCTAATTAGTATTGATCAAGAATTGATTTGGAATTAATTTTGTGATCAAAAGAGACTAATTAAATATAAGTGGTTGATTTGGTAAATCATCCATTCTTATAAAGTAGGCTAATGATCCATAGTTCTTTATGTTGGGCTAAACCCATGCGGTGACTCATGGATACTCCATGGAGGTTTTAACCCATGTAGCATGACGGATATGGAGGTTCATTAGGGTTTACATGGTGTAACCCTAGTTTTCCACACTATATAAGACACCCTAAGGCTACGAAAATTGGCACCTAAGTGATCTTAGAAGAGTGCTAGCCGATTTTGTGAAGCAATGAATTCTTTCTCTAGTTCTTCCATTTGTCGGTGGTGATTTGTGGTTCCATTTAAGGCATTCACACTATTGGTGCTAGGCTCTTAAAGCTTCAAGGATTTCAAATACACTAAAATGTATGTCATCTAACTAGAATTTTCTAGTATAGTTACTCAATTGTATGCTAGTTAGGATGATGCTTTGGTATTTTGAAAGTTTGAATGTATATTAGAGAAAACAAAGATCCAAAGCATCTAGTGTTGCATGTACACCATAGGAGTGTTAGAATGTTCAAAACCCATCAATGGTATCAGAGCCTAGGTTTGTTTTCCAATATACTTGATGCTACTTACTTTAAAATGTTGAAAAAAAATCGATTTTTTGTTGTCTGGACAGTGGACTCGCTGAGTCCCCTCACAAACCTGACCAACTCGTCGATTTAGTTCATGCACTCAACGAGTTGGTGCTCCAGAGTGCAGATTTTCGAGTTTTAAGGCTGGAATTGTACTAGGATCATTACCTTAAACTGTTTTTGAACTTATAAATCTGTTTTTGATGCGGTAATGATCATGCTAATCCAATTTAAAAGATAATTGTCAAAGTTTCATGTTTTGTATTAGTTTATATTGTTAGGCTAATTACATGAAATTTTTTTGATTTGAATTGTCTTGTTCATATGAGTTTAATTGTATCTTCTATGAATTATTTGATTATTGTCTTAGTTAAATAATGTTTTAAATCATTTTAATGGGCCCCATAACTTGTCCTCAAGTTATGGATGTTATGGAACATGAAAGGGTTTTCTATTAAAGATGTTATTAAACTCATATGTTATGGACTTGAAGAGTTTTGAAAAGTTTCAAAACTTGCCCTCAAGTTTTGGAATTTGTTAAGTCTCATTAAATGAAACTTTAATTCCAAATCATAGAATTTTAAAAGTTAAAATTCAACCCTTATACTATTATAATATTATAGGTTTAATATTTATATATATGTATAAGACAAGTCGGTTTTACCATTAGTAGGCCTCATTCACGAAGTTGGTCTATAAGGGGGTATAAGGTTACTGCCTATAAAATGGCTGTTTGATGGGTGTCCACTCTCACCCACCGCTTCCTTGACTAGTGGGGGGTCGTTAGCTGAACGGGTAGGACAAAGACTATAATTCTCATTAAAAGTATAATGATAAATATAAAGTAACTAAACCTTTTATAAATTCCTAATCTTAGTTACTTTAGGAAAATGTGAAATTGATTCTAATCGATGAAATTACACTTTGCACCTTACCAATTCGTTGATGAAGCGTTAGCGGTTAACTAACTCATTAACTTGGACTAGTAGGGTGACAAAGGGTAACTTAATGTTTATCATAAGATCAATGGAGCGTGTATGGTTAACCGACACATAGATTAAGGTGATAATTGACATTGAGAGTACCAAGTACATTTGCATGGTTATTCACACCTTGTTTGTGATCCTTGGTATCCCAGTCATAAACCTGAAGGGCATAATCGAGATTTAAACATGCCATTGAATTATTAAATTATTCTCAAAGGATCTAGGAATTTCAATCCAATTAAAACATAATAAAAATTTTGTTTTTCATGGTGGAAATTGGTAAATCGTCATTTAGCTACCTTTAAATATTTTGCAAGTTGGATTACGGCATCCCTTTTCCAAATTGTAAAATATTGTGTTAGGTCCTATCCTTAATATTTCATTTTGGGTGTAATATTAAGGACTCTTTAGCTAATCTAAATTTTATCTTTCTTTCTTTTCAGATGTCTTCCAACACTGCTTCTAGCTCAAACCTTATCGGCTCTTTCACTCTCATGAACCTGTATGGGAGAGTCATCTTTGATGGGACTAACTTAAATGATTGGATTAGGATGTCAGACCCCAAAACTAGAACAGCGGAAACGTTCGGGGGTGGAGGACGTCATGTTTAGTATCACAAGGCATGCATCATAGTAATTAATGTAATGAACAACCATTTCATTAGAAAGAAAGTGTTTACAAAGTATGTGATCACAAAACATAGAATACATATGTAAATAAAAAAACAATACTTGGAGCTTTACTGCTCCATCTTTTGAATTCCCAACGCAAGTACCTGTCCACTAGTTTCTTGAGAATATAAGTTATTTTCAAAGAGTTGATCAGCAATTAAGCTGGTGAGTTCATAATATTTTAGTGATATGAGTAAGTTGTAAGAAAGTTTAGTAAGTTGTAGTAAATTGTAAGTTTTGTTTAGAAAAGTTCGTCTGTTCCTTCAGAAAAACCTATATTTCGTATTTTGATGAAAGACAAGTAAAAATGACTCTACAATTCTTTTCTATGAGTACTAAGTGGATACAAGTTATATAGAGCTCAGAGTAAACAAGCAATCTAATGTGTGTATCTGCCCTAAGCCCACAACCAAACAAGGAACAGGGAATGAAGAGAAAGGCACACATCCCATTTGTTGTTAGATCGTCGTTGTATATAACCCTGGCGTAATCACTTGGTCTCACGGAGTTAATTGTAATAGTTCCTTTATATTTGATTAAAATATTCTTTAAGAAAACCCTTATTTCTTATAATAAAAATGGTAACCACATTGGTTACTTCTATAATCACTTAGTTTATACTGGTTATAGATAATCTAATATCGAATAGATAGTTAATTTTGTGAATCTTCCCTAAGCCAACAACCTAACAAGGAACAGGAAGTAAGGCGGAAAACACACATCCTACTACGTATCGGGTATTAATTATATATAACCCTAATGTATAAACTAAGGTATTATAGATTTAATCACCTAAGGTCCTTTAAGTTATAATGGTTTAATAAAATGGATTAAACCCTTTACTGGTAAGTTTCTAGTTTTGTTTACTAAATGCTCTATTTGAAAAGTATATTCTGTACTAGAAAACTATGCATTGAATTTGTTTCCTATGACCTGATCCATACCTGGTACCCCTTATGATGACTTAATGTATATGAAAGATATATATATATATATATATATATATATATATATATATATTACTAAGATCAAATGGATAATAGGCTGGTTGAATCCGCTCTAAGACCACAACCAAACAAGGAACATGAAATGAAGCGGAAAGGACACATCCTATTACCTGTCGGGTCCTATTAATATATATCCCTTGATGTATACATTAAGGAATCATAAGGTTAGCATTATGGTCCCTTTCTACTAAATGTACTAAACTCGACTGTTCTGTTTGTCGTTTGTAAAATGTAAGTTTTCCCTAGTTTATAACTATCTTAACTCGAAAATAGTTTGCATTAACTATCAAGTGGAACTTTCACAATATGAAAGTAATGGGAAAATGTAAGTACCTAGTTGTCTTTTGAATTGACATCCTAACTTTTTGATTACCTTAAAGCATGTTTGTTTTATAAAGGTCATAATGTGAAGGCTAGTTCTCGTACTAAACGCTCTCCCTGTCAAAAGATTCTGGGAACCAAACGCGACTTCAACAAACGAATTGCAAGGCCATGTAATCCACTTAAAGTTATATGATCATGTATACCCAATTTATTATCACCTTTTGGTTAGAAAAATGCGTTAGTGATCATTGGTATAGTTAGATCTGATAGTAGTTCTCATTCTATAGCATCTTAGTAAGTTCATTATGTTATAGTATCTTAGTATGTTCCTTCTATTATCATGTATAGTGTATAGTATGTCTCTCTGATGTATTGTATCTACCTCCCTATTTCTCTTTACAGTATTCTCTAGTATCTAGTATGAATTGAACCTCTAAACTATACCCCTTATAGTTTACTAGTATTGTACTTGAACTGTTATTGAAAAGACTCATTTTACTACTAAGTTACGCTTGTACTTTTAAAAACGTAGTTTTGTTAAACAATAAAGTAACATAACTTTAAAAGAGTTTTTGAAATGTTTTGATCACTTATAAAAGACATAAGCAATCTGTTGAAATATGTTTATAACAAACATTTACACAATTATCATTGTGTTCAACTTGTATTCCCCCTAAAAGTATTTAAAACGGTTAAAAGATTCATTACAGGGTATGAACTCACCTGATGTGAGTGATTCAAGCGACTATGCGCGTAAGGATGAGAAGTTCCATGAATGAAGTCTCGAGTCACAAACGAGTCCTAACTGACATATACTGGCATCTATTCGCATGAATTTAGTGTTTAAAAGAAACTAACATGCAAAGAACAACCTTAGGGACAAGGAAACACTTGAAATGAAGTGTTGAATCACATGTGATTGACAAAAAGGGAGTTTACAACCACTGAGTTCACGGTCATAGAGTTTACGGTCCTAGAGGTTTACGGTCTAGGGTGTTTACAGTCTAGGGTGTTGACGGTCTTGAGTGTTTACGGTCAAGGAGTTTACAACTGTAAACTCTTGGAAAATCATGCAAAACGGTTGTTTCTTGGTGCATATTCCGAGTTTCTAAGGTATATGGAAGGATACTTACAACTTGGAAGTTTGAAGAGGATTTCACGGCCCAAGCACCACTATGTGTTCTTGGTGATCTTGAAGATAAAACCCAAAATCGAAGTTAGTGGATTAAATCAAATGGTGAATCTGTTGGAATAGTATCTAAGGCTGCAACTATATTTGGCAAGTATTTGATCCAATTGTGCATGGTCCTTTTGGGTTGCCTTCACCATAGCAACTTGACAGGATGATTTATAATGAGAGAAGAAATATTATTAATATATTATGAGAATAATATAAGGAATAATAATATTGTTATTTGATTAATATAAGTCATAAATTAATTAGGAATTAATTTGGTGACTTAAAGAGATTAATTGAATAAAAGGGCATAAACTGTTAATTGTATGATAGTTGTATTTTGAGCAGTGATCCTTAATAGATAAGCGGTGGATGATTTTAGGGTTAGGATAGACCTAGAAATCGTCCAAGGCTTATCAATAAGGAGATTGGATTGCTCAGGGCCTAAGTTATCCAATTAGGGTTTAAGGGTGAAACCCTAGGAGGCTCACTAGTATAAATAGACCCTTAGGGCTAAGAAAATTGGCACTCTTGTAATAGAAGAAACCTTGGCCGATTTCTTGCCCTCCCCTCTCTCTCTATTCATCCTTTTGCTAGTTGGTGTTTGTAAGCCATTAGAGGAGTGACATTTGTGACTCTAAGCTCCAAGGACAAGAAGATTCAAGCAAGCAATTCAAGGTAATCTTTCAGATCTGATTTCATATGCTATTATATGAATGTTTTCATTAGATCTATCAATCAAAGTCTTGGATACATTGCATGTTCAATTAGAGAAACCTAGATCCAACCATTAGGGTTTGTATGTGCACATAGGAATATTCTTATGACTCAAACCCATTAGTGGTATCAAAGCCTTGATTGGTTTCTATTGAATTGATGCATTGGTTGCTTGATTGTTGATTGCTAAATTTGTTTTGTCCTTCTGCCTGATGAACTCGGTGAGTACCACTGTGTACTGGGTGAGTACATTGTGGTACTCGGCGAGTTCGAGCGTCAGAAGGAGCTAGTTTCGGGATTTCTTGCTGTTTATCTTATGGAAACTTGCCTTTATCTTAATGGGTCAATATAAATCCAATTTTAACATATATTTGAGTATATCCTTGACCTAATTGAAGATATTTACTAATAAATTGAATAATAATTTCCTTATGTGATAATTGATTGATTATTTTAACTAAAGTGGTAAATTGTTTTGCAAGAAACAATTAAATAAATCGAATATGGATAATTATGTGATTAAATGGTTAATTTAAATTATTTTTATTTGATCCCTTATGTTTTGAAAAGTTTAAAACGTGTCCTCAAGTTTTGAAATTTATGTTTTGTGATTAAAAGTTTAATTTAGACAATTTAAATTTCAAACCCTAGAATTTTACAAGTTTAAAATTCAACCCTATACTAATATAATATTACAAGATTAATATATATATATATATATATATATATATATATATATATATATATATATATATATATCTATATATATATATATAATTAAGATGCTGGTGTTACCGTTAGTAGGCCTCAATCACGAAGCCGGTCTATAAGGTGGGTATAAGGTTGCTGCCTATAAAATAGCGCTTAATGGGTGTACACTCACACCCACCGCTTGCTTGATCGGTGGAGGGTCGTTAGCCTAACGGGTAGGATAGGGCAACTCTATCTCCTCATTAAAACTATAATATTAAATACAAAGTAACTACATGTTTTTCAATTTCCCAATCCTAGTTACTTTAGGAAAAGTGAATTGATGCAATCCCATGAAATTACACTCTGCACCCTTGCTAAGAAGTTAGTGGAGCACGTGTGGTTTACCAGCACACTAATTGGTTCTAAGCAAAGGTGGCAAAGGGTGATTCATTGTTTACCATAGTTCAATGGAGCGTGTGTGGTTTACCGGCACATCGAATAGGTGAGTGTTACAATCAAGGCACCGTGTAGATTTGCATGGTTATTCACACCCACTTTGTGATCCTCGGCATCCCAGTCACAAACGAGAGGGTCATATTGAGATTTAAACATGCCATTGAAAAGTTCAATGAATCTCATCGAAAACTAGGAATTCTCAATACATTTAGAACTTAAGGTTATGTTTTCATGGTGGAGAATTAGTGAATCGTCATTCACTTACCTTCAAATTGTTTGCATGTTGGATTACGACATCCCTTTTCTAATATGTAAATAATGTTGTCGGATCCTAGCCCTAATTTTTCTTATTGGGTGATAATTAGGGATTTTAAATTCTAATCAATCTTTGTCCTTTCTATTTGTAGATGTCGAACGCGAACAACACTGCTACTAGCTCGTTCACATTGATGAGCCTTTGCCAAAAGGTGACTTTCTATGGAACAAACTTTAGCGAATGGATAAGATACATTCGCACGATTGCTCGCTACGAGGACAGGAGTATGTCCTTGACGAGAAACTCGAGAAGATCAACCCAGAAATCGCTACTCCGGCTGAAATGACTGCTATTGAGACTCATGAACGTGATGCGAAGAAGGTTCATTGCATCATGATAGCCAGAATGAACGCCGAATTCCAAAAGTCCGATGAGGACATGTATCCGTACGAAATGCACCAAGACTTATTGGAGAGATACCATCAAAACGCGAGGCAGAAGCGTTACGAGATCTTCACTAACATGATCTCCACCAAAATGGGACATGGAGAATCTCTAACCGTACACTTGCAAAAGATGCAAAGGTATGTCGATTGTCTTCGCAAGTTGAATGTCGACTTTGGGGAAGACTTGGCTATCGACATGGTCCTTCACTCCTTGCCTTTGTGTTACAACCAATTTAGGATGACCTACCACATGAACAAGGAAGAGGTCACCCTAAGTAAGCTCCAAGGTCTCCTTAGGGTTGCTGAGAGCAACCTCAAGGACAAGTCTGTTGGACCCACTCCCAATCCACCCTCTGCTCCTGTTTTGTTCATTGGACATGGAAGGGGCAAGAAGAGGAAGGCTCCGTCTAAGAGCCAGCGCAAGGGAAAGTCCCAAGATGGTTCCTCTTCTAGTGGGACCAAAGTTGATCCTGCTAAACCTAACCCTAACCCAAAGGAGGCAGAGTGCCACCATTTCCACAAAATAGGCAATTGGAAAAGAAGATGCCCAGAATACCTGCAAGCCATCAAGGAAGGAAAGATCAAGCCGTCTTTCGCAGGTATTTACACAATTAAATCTAATGATTCATCTCAAGCTATTTCTTGGGTCCTCGATACCGGGTGTGGTTACCACATTTGTTCTGAATTGCAGGGACTAAGAAGAAATAGGGGTGTGGAGCGTGGAAGAATAAATCTAATCATAGGGAACAGAAGATCGTCGCCTGTGACCAAGATTGGAGTGTATTCTCTAGTGCTTAGTAATGGATTATGTTTAGATTTGAACAATTGTTGTTACTCGCTAGAAATGGCAAGAAACATCATTTCGTTTCATGGTTTGTTTAGACAAGGATTTAGATTTTCTTTTAATAATGAGAATGGTTCAATTTATGCTTATCTAAATGGTGTCTTATATTTTGAAGCAATGCCATGTAATCGAATTTATGAAACTGTTATGATTGTAGATAACCTAGGAAATGATGTTTTATGCATGGATTCTTCCAATAGTATGGATAGAGCATCCTTGTGGCATTGTCGTCTTGGACATGTCAACAAGAAGCGCATAGCCCAACTCCAAAAGGATGGAGTGTTGGAGTCATTCGACCTTAAGGAAGATGACACATGCGAATCTTGTTTACATGGAAAGATGACCAAGTCGCCCTTCACTAGCACATGTGAAAGAGGTGAGGGTTTATTGGATCTCATACATACTGATGTATGTGGACCCTTTAGATCAACCTCAAAGGATGGGAACCAATTCTATGTGACTTTTACCGATGACTATAGTAGATATGGGTATATCTACTTAATCAAGCAAAAGTCAGAAACGTTTGAAAAGTTCAAAGAGTTCAAGAATGAAGTGGAGAATCAATTGGGTAGAAAAATCAAGATGCTTCGATCCAATCGAGGAGGAGAGTACCTAAGTCTTGAATTCCACGACTATCTAAAGGAGTGTGGAATAATTTCACAATTGACGCCACCTAGGACACCGCAGTTGAATGGTGTGGCAGAAAGGCATAATCGAACCTTGTTAGACATGGTCCGCTCTATGATGACACGTGCTTCACTACCTATATCATTCCGGGGGTATGCCTTAGAGACTGCCGCCCATATCCTTAACCGAGTCCCTACTAAGAAGGTTGCCAAAACACCTCACGAGATGTGGACAGGGAAAGCTCCCTCGTTAGCACATATCAAGGTTTGGGGTTGCGAGGCTTTCGTAAGATGAGATACTCACGACAAACTCGAACCTCGTAGTGAGCGATGTATTTTCATCGGCTACCCGCAGAAATCCTTTGGATATCTCTTCTATAGACCGAATGACAATGTTGTCTTCGTTGCGAGGAGAGGGGTTTTCCGAGAGCGAGAACTCATAAGCCAAGGAGACAGTGGGAGGTAAATCGAGCTTGAAGAGATTCAAGAATCGATCGATGAAGGAACCTCTACCGCTGGCGCTCAACCCGAGGAGGAAACTCCGATTGAACCGATCGACGAGTCCTTACCTCTTATACGTTCTAAAAGAGTTAGAGTTCAACCCCAGTTTTATGGTTTTCATATTACTACCGAAGGGGACGCGTATATTAGTGATGGTACACTAATAAATCTAGATGAACCTAATAGCTTTAAGGAAGCCATGGCAGGCCCGGAGTCTGCAAAATGGAAAGAGGCAATGGACAGCGAGATCCAATCCATGTATGACAACCAAGTTTGGAATTTGGTTGATAATGTGCCCGGACGTAAGAACGTTGGGTGCAAATGGATCTTCAAGAAGAAGACCGACGTGGATGGAAATGTACACACATATAAGGCGCGATTGGTTGCGAAGGGCTTTACTCAAACTCCCGGAGTCGACTATGATGAGACCTTCTCACCAGTTGCGAAAATAAAGTCTATTACAGTGATGCTAGCTATTGTCGCATTTCATGATTATGAGATTTGGCAAATGGATGTCAAGACTGATTTCCTTAATGGAAAGTTGGCTGAGGATGTTTACATGGCTCAGCCAGAGGGTTTTGTTGATCCGAAGCATCCAAATAGAGTGTGTAAGCTTGAGAAGTCCATTGATGGACTTAAGCAAGCGTCTCGCAAATGGAATCTTTGCTTAGATGAGAAAGTCAAAGAGTTTGGATTTGTATGAAGCGAAGATGAATCATGCGTATATGTCAAAGCCAGTGGGAGTATAGTCAGCTTTCTTGTTCTGTATGTCGATGACATACTACTCATAGGAAACGCTGTCCCGACACTACAGGAGGTTAAGTCCTGGCTCGGGAAGTGCGTCTCTATGAAGGACCTCGGAGAGGCTTCCTATATTTTGGGAATAAGGATAGTGAGAGAACGAAGTAAGAGACTAATAGGACTTAGTCAAAACACTTACTTAGATAAAGTACTAAAACGTTTTAGTATGGAAAATTCGAAGAAGGGAGAATTACCGATACAAAGTAATGCCAAGTTGAGTAAGACTCAAAGTACGAGTACCGAAGCCGAAATAGCAGAAATGAGCCAAGCACGATACGCTTCCGCAGTTGGCTCAATCATGTATGCTATGACTTCTACTCGCCCTGATGTAGCCTTTGCTTTGAGCATGGTTAGTAGATATCAAGGGAACCTTGGCAAAGCCCATTGGATTGCGGTAAAGAATATCCTTAAGTACCTTTAGAGGACCAAGGAATGGTTTTTAGTCCTCGGGGGGAGTGATGACTTGAAGGTGCGAGGGTATAGTGACGCCAGCTTTCAAACTGACAGGGACAACTACCGTTCGCAGTCGGGCTGGGTCTTTACCCTTAATGGAGGAGCAGTAACTTGGAAGAGTTCCAAGCAGGAAACCGTAGTTGATTCAAAGTGCGAATCAGAGTACATTTCAGCGAGCGAAGCGTCGAAGGAGGCAATATGGTTGAAGAACTTCATTGGTGATCTTGGAGTTGTGCCTGCCATAAAGGAGCCTATGGAAATTTTCTATGATAATGAAGGAGCGGTTGCCTTGACCAAGGAACCAAGGGATCTTGGCAGATCTCGTCATATCTACAGAAAATATCATTTCATTAGACATCGATTAGAAGAAGGACACCTCGTGGTTAGGAGGATATCATCAGAAGATAACCCAACAGATCCGCTTACGAAGGGACTGAGTAGGGTTAAGCATTTGCAGCATGCTAGGAGTATTTGACTGAGAGATGATATTAGATTAGATTAGATAATTTTAGAAACTTTTAATAGATAAATGTAATTAACATTTGATGATTAAATAAAGAAGTATTATTTATAAATAAAGCTACTGTCTTATGTAAATTGTTTAACTATTGTTTCACTTTGTATGTTTTGACTTCCAGAATAGTTGAGTTTATTTAGAATAATCGAATTATTCAAACAATCCACAATCGTTCATATGTTGGAAGTAGGTATGAATGAAGATTGTCATGAATTGGTGTGTAGATTGTCTAAATGGTATTAGACATAGAAAAAGTTTGCTGCAACATTCATGAGTGCTTATGAACTAGTTTTGAGCATTGGAACAAACCTGCGCTTGCTGGAATCACCTTATGGAATGTGATAAAAGGTTGATCGCAAGACGATAATATCATATGGTCTTAAAACCTAGATATATGGTTTGTTATTTGTTAATTGATTATACATTGATAATGCGAAACCGCATCAGTAAATTGATGTTATAAAACGCATTGTTGTGTATAATTGATTAATGAATAAGTAAATGCATATAAGTCGAAGTTTATCTGTTAATTTTATTCTAAGAGGGTAAAAGCGATATCTCGGCCACTGATGATTTGATTTGACTTACGTGCCGGGCCCGGTCAGAACTAAATTGATGTGTTCGATTAAGTTCTATGTCAAATGAATCTGAGATCGAGAAACCAACTGCTGGACAATTGGTTCCATAGAATTGTCCGCATGATATCTAAACAGAGGACTGTATGATCCCTTATCAAAAGGACAAGAATGATTGATCAGAGTTTCACAGCGTCTATGAGAGCTACGATTGCTAATCAGATTATGCTTGTATATATAGTTACTAGACTTATCCAAGTGGGAGACTGTTGGAATAGTGTCTAAGGCTGCAACTATATTTGGCAAGTATTTGATCCAATTGTGCATGGTCCTTTTGGGTTACCTTCACCATAGCAACTTGACAAGATGATTTATAATGAGAGAAGAAATATTATTAATATATTATGAGAATAATATAAGGAATAATAATATTGTTATTTGATTAATATAAGTCATAAATTAATTAGGAATTAATTTGGTGACTTAAAGAGATTAATTGAATAAAAGGGCATAAACTGTCAATTGTATGATAGTTGTATTTTGAGCAGTGATCCTTAATAGGTAAGGGGTGGACGATTTTAGGGTTAGGATAGACCTAGAAATCGTCGTAGGCTTATCAATAAGGAGATTGGATTGCTTAGGGCCTAAGTTATAAAATTAGGGTTTAAGGGTGAAACCCTAGGAGGCTGACTATTATAAATAGACCCTTAGGGCTATGAAAACCGGCACTCTTGCAATAGAAGAAACCCTGGCCGATTTCTTTCCCTCCCCTCTCTCTCTCTATTCATCCTTTTGCTAGTTGGTGTTTGTAAGCCATTAGAGGAGTGACATTTGTGACTCTAAGCTCCAAGGACAAGAAGATTCACGCAAGCAATTCAAGGTTATCTTTCAGATCTGATTTCATATGTAATTATATGAATGTTTTCTTTAGATCTGTCAATCAAAGTCTTGGATACATTGCATGTTCAATTAGAGAAACCTAGATCGAAGCATTAGGGTTTGAATGTGCACATAGGAATGTTCTTATGGCTCAAACCCGTTAGAATCAATGAAAAAGATGTATGAACTCATAAAATGGAAGGAATTACTTACATTTTCGAGGATCTGAGGGATGATCCTTTGATACTATAGAGAGAATTTGAGTTTCTAGAGATGTAAAGGGAAGAAATGATCAAAATGATCATATATATATATATATATATATATAGACTAAACTGCACAAATTGTCCATGTGGTTTGTCGAAACTTTCCACTTTGGTCCAAAAAGGTTTTGACTAGCACCAGTGGTCCAAAAGTTTGATTTTGTTGCGAGTTTGGTCCAAATTACTTTGAAGTTTTTTTAAATGACAGATTTGCCCTTTTTAAATTTCATTTTCTATTTTTTTAATTTTGTTATATTTTTTATTTAAATTAAACAAAAAAGAAAAAAAAATTGTTTTCAATCCTCCCTCCTATAAACACCACCACCACCGCCGATCACCATTTCCTCTCTCTCTCTCTCTCTCTCTCTCTCCCTCTCTCTCTCTCTCTCTCTCGTTGGAACACCTCCGATCTCAACCCTCACCGACATGCTCTTTGTTTCTTTTCCGACAATGGAAACAGATCTGTAAATAAGGGTTTGCTTCGAGCTAGGTTTTGCTGAGGAACAATCAAGTCAGAGGAGAAGATGAAAGGCGGCGAGAGGCAATATGTTTGCTTATGACGGTGGTATCCCACAAACTGGCTTCCAGATTTGGACGGAGGAGGATCTGGGCGGAGGAGGATCTGAATCGTCGCCACCAGATCTATCAATTCAAGCTTTATAAGGATGCATTTCAGATTCTCGAAGGTGGCTTCGTCTAGAAAGCCTCAAGATCGACGATGTTCCTGATCTGTAAATGTCGTTGTCTTCACAAATCGACGACATCCTTCTTCTTCGTTCAAAACCCTAATCCATATGAGATAAGGTGGCGTCGCTATGGTTTCAGAAGTTGGTGATGGTTTTTTGTCAAAAATCGGGGTTATTGATATGGTTTTCGGTGGAGAAGACGAACAAAGAAAGTGACAAAAGGGTCTCCGATAGTGGGAATCGATTAGGATTTGTTGGAGGTTGCTATTGATAGAGACGATGGGGGCTGAAGGTGGGGCTGAAAGCGGTGGCGCCAATGATGAAGATGGTGGTGGCGTCGACAATGATTTTGGATGACGGTGGTTTCCGTCGGTGACACCAATTTCCGGCGATGGCACCGGTTTCTGGGCTTTATGAAGTGTTCTTTAGAGCCATAAAGAACAAATAAAGAGGGAATGAGAAATATTGGGGAAGAAGAACGAGAGAGAGAGAGAGAGAGAGAGATATAGAGAGAGAGAGATTTATTTTTATTTTCTTGTTTTTTTAGAGAGAGATAGAGAGATTTATTTTATTTTTATTTTATTGTTTTTTTTAATATGAAAAATAAGGAAAACAAATAAGAAAAAAGATAAAATATATTAGCAGGGGCACATCTGTCATTTTGAAAAAAATAGAACAGATTGGACTAAAGACGCAACAAAATGAAAGTTTTGGACCACTGGTGCTAGTCCAAACCTTTTTGGACAAAAGTGGCAATTTTTGACATACCATAGGGACCATTTGTGCAGTTTTTTCATATATATATACATATATATATATATATATATATATATATATATATATATATATATATATATATATATATATATATATATATATATAGGAGGGAGTTTACGGTCACCCTGACCGTAAACTCCTCATGAAGAGGTTTACGGTTTTCTGGATGGCCTAGAACTTCTGCTGATACTTCCAAACACTTATTCCATGAGTGTACTAGGATAAAACTCCTTAGAATGACATTTAACAAGGTTGGAACTCATTAAAAGTGAGTCTGACATTCAGTCGAGTTGACTGACTAAGCTTTCAAAGAAAAAAAAATTTGGGTTGTCACATCATCCCCCCGTTAGATGGAATTTCATCCCGAAATTAGCTTTCTTACAGTACTACTGGGGTGGCGCTCCTCAGATTTGCAGAATACCTACTTGTAGACCTGGCAACTTTGCCCGAGTGTTCATGATAGGATTCATACTTTGGTCCACCTATCATTACCTCGTGTATATAAGTTGTATATAATTAAGATTAGTTAGACGTTCGGATGTGCGACCGTGCCCCAGGTCCACAACCAAACAAGGAACATGAGATAGGGTGGAAACACATATACTACATCTGCGTAATCATAATTATATACCACTCTCACGTATACATTGAATTGTAATAGGTGGGTTGCATTCGTCCTTAGCCATTGTGCTTGAACTCAGTCTGCTAGACGAGTGGTATTTCGGAACGGTATGCGGAACTTACGATGACAAGGCTTCGGAGGACAAAGTACCCTTTGCATGGGTACTTCAAGGTTTATAATATGAAAGAAAAAACTGAGGTTTAGGTAGGATTGTCGATACGAATGACGAAGGTTTCGCGAACTTGACGGTCAAGGCGATAGAAACATATGAACTTAGTATGGTGAGGACCACGCCAACTCATGACAAATGATAGTAACGAACTCTAGACTGAAGAAAGTTTGGCTGATTTGAATGAAACGTCTGTTATACGATGATGTACCCCTATCGGGTTCAACAATGTACTCCTAGTGTGTTCGAAAATGTACTCCTAGTGTGTTCGATAATGTACTCTTTGTAAATGTTCTAGTGCTTTCTATTTTCCCTTTGATGTTAACACTCCTACGTATCGTACAGCTATGTGCGAGTACATACAATGAATGTGCTTTGATAATTTGTGTTGATACCTTATATCATGATCCTCCTTGGTACCACTACGATCGCCTTTCATATACAAGTTATGAATAATTAAGATGAATCAGACAGTCGACTGAGTAGACCTGCCTTAAATCCACAACCAAACAAGGAATAGTAATTAAGGTGGAATCACTGACTCTAAGTCTGCAACATCTTAGTCATGCACAACTCTAAAGTATATGCTAAGCCATCATAGCTTCTCTAAACGGATCTTTTAGTTCTCTTGAATACTATGATCTATTTCAATAAATGAGTTACTATAATTACTTTTAAGTGTTATCCCCAAGTTTTAATCTTATATATAAATATAAATTAATTTTTAAAGTAATTCATAGATCGAAGACGTACCGCTGCTCGCTGACGACTCTGGGGTTGATTCTCCTGCGGTGATCATCAGAATGCGTCCATCCACGCCTGAGTTCTTTGTTATCGGGCAATCCCTCTAGTAGTGTCCATTCTAACACATCCATAGCAGGCTTGGTTTTCTTCAACTCCGGGGACTTGGGAGATCGGTTGAGCCGGTGTCCTACAAAAACAGACTCCCTTCTTGTGGAACTTCAGACAGTGTATTTCTCGGCATACTCCGGTGTGGTGATAGTTGCACTTTCCACACTTCAGGAGGGTTCTAACATATCGACTGGTAGGTGCTGGAGTAGTAGGCATTGTAGAGGTTTACATCGTACACGCTTGTTGCTCTTGCGGGGGTTCATGTGTTGTTCGCTTCTTCTTCCTCTTGTTCCCCGACTTCTAATTATCGTCCTTTCCCTTCGATGGTTCTGGACCGAGGACTTCTACACCATGGCGGACTCCATGGTCAATGAGTCGCTGGGCCAGGCTTTTGGCGCTATCGAATGTGGCTGGGTTAGAAGACAACACATCTCATTGGGTTGGAGCAATCAGACCCCAGATGTATCTTTCAATCTTCTTGCTCTTCGGGGTAACCATCCTGGGGCATAGCACGGCTGAGTCGCTAAATCTGTTAGTGTAGGCCACTATGTCTGAGCCGACCATCGTGAGCTCCCATAGTTCTTGTTCCAGCTTCTGAACTTCGCCCCTTGGGCAGTATTCTTCCAACATCATCTCTTTTAGGTCCTCCCAACCTATTGAGTTAGCCCCTGATAGGTCACTGACTTAACATGGATGTTCCACCATGTCAAGGCTCTGTCTGAGAAGGTGCAGGCAACAAACTTGACTTTGCTCCCTTCTAGGCATGAACAGATTTTGAAGACCGAATCCATTTTATCGAACCATTGCATCAGGTCAATGACTCCCCCATCTTCATTCAAGGATTTGGTTTTGATTATGAAGTCCTTATACGAACACTCTCTTGGGTGTTCGTGAGTAGCTCCGGGGTTGGCTAAGTGGGTACCGCTACCATATCCGAAGGTACCACTTTCACCAAAATGAGCTAGAGCAGTTGCCACTGCGGAGGATATCGCTGCTTGGAGAGTAGCAGTATCGAATTGTGGCGGAGGTAGTGGCAGTTGAGTTGGATTTGTTGGAGTAGTGCGTTTGTTTGATCTACGAGGAGGCATCTTTGCTAAAAGAATACAAAGATGAGACATGAATAAGTCAATAGCAATGGATAAAAGCCGAAAGCTGGAAGACAAGGTTATCCTAGTTCTGAATGTATCGGGTCCTGACTTCCACAGGGTTCTGGAAACAATTCATAAAAGAGTCTATACCTAATAAACTTTATGAATTTGGAATGGCTATCCTCGAATGAAAATCTATTACTTGAATAACTGTTACCAGTTGCATGTAAGAAAATAATCCTAACACATAATGTGAGCAATGTTTCCACTAACTCATTAAGTTAACCAAGATTATTATTTATTAGTGCGACGCATATGACGTTTTGGTTACTTCGACTGATCCCTCCTTGAAAACTTCTCGTGAACTTACTCTTGTTCCTCCTTGACTCTTCTGTTGACTACTATGAGGAAGTGGTTACATCTATATGGGTTTGTGGCGCGAGAATGGACGTGACTAAAGAATCTATGAGATTTAGGGTAACTTTATGGGCTGATCCATACAGAGTCCTCCTATAATTGTACAATGTATACAAGTTGTAATAATTCAAGATGAAATAGACCTTCGAATAAGTGATCCTACTCCAAAACCACAACCAAACAAATACCAGATAGTGAAGCGTAGATCATAAATTCTAAGTCTATAAAATCTCAATTATATAAAACCTTGGGAGTATACATTGCAAGATTAGAAACCTATCCGTAAGGGTCTTTTAAGTTATCACATAAGTTATTTATATAGTGCCTAAAATACTCCTATAGTATTTTAATGTAATGTACTTGGTATGTTTCAAAGTTGTTATCGTGTTATAGTATCCTAGAATACTCCTATAGTACTCTAACTCTATGTACTTGATCTAGAATTCTCTTGACTGGTGTTACGTAAGTTTTAAGACTGTTGCAAAACCATGTCACTCCCAAACACAGATCGGTCACATCTCAAATGAATATAGTTGATCAGGTTATATTGATCCTAGTTGTGATTAAATAATTGTCCAACTTTGACCGTAGTGTTCAACCTTTAAATACTTTTGTTCTGTTCTTCTTGTGATACTTGTTCTAGTATGTACACATGTATAAGCAAGTAGGTATATCTTTATAACTTATTGTTATAATCATAAAATATATCATTATCCTGAGCACTTAAGCCCCATTATATTTATAGTTGTATATCTTCTATCGGTTGATATACTTAGTTCACTATAAACAATGCTCTGATACCAATCTGACACACCCCAAAACCGGAACGACGGAAACTTCCGGGGGTGGAGGACATCATGTTTAGTATCACAAGGAAGGCATCATAGTAATCAAAGTAATGAACAACCATTTCATTAGAAAGAAAGTGTTTACAAAGTATGTGTTCACAAAACATAGAATACATATGTAAATAACAAAACAAGACTTGGAGCTATACTGCTACATCTTCTGAATTCCAAACGCGAGTACCTATCTACTATTTTCCTGAGAATACAAGTTATTTTAAAAGTGTTGATTAGCAATTAAGCTGGTGAGTTCATAAGATTTTAATGATCTGAGTAAGTTGTAATAAAGTTTAGTAAGTTATACTAAATTGTAAGGTTTGTTTAGAAAAGTTCGTCTGTTCCTTCAGAAAATCCTATATTTCCTATTTTGATGACAGATAAGTAAAAATGACTCTACAATTCTTTTCTATGAGTACTAAGTGGATACAAGTTATATAGAACTCGTAGTAAATAAACAATCAATTGTGTATTTCTTCCCTAAGCCCACAACCAAACAAGGAATAGGAAATAAAGCGGAAGGCTTACATCCCATTGGTTGTTAGATCGTCGTTGTATATAACCTTGGCGTAATCACTTGGTACTCACGGAGTTAATTGTAATAGTTCCTTTATATTTGATTAAAAGATTCTTTAAGAAAACCCTTATTTCTTATAATAAAATGGTAACCACAGTGGTTACTTCTATAATCACTTACTTTATACTGGTTATATATAATCTAATATCGAATAGACAGTTAATTGTGTGAATCTACCCTAAGCCCATTTCATTAGAAAGAAAGTTTTTACAAAGTATGTGTTCACAAAACATAGAATACATATGTAAATAAAAAAACAATACTTGGAGCTTTACTGCTCCATCTTCTGAATTCCCAACGCAAGTACCTGTCCACTAGTTTCCTGAGAATATAAGTTATTTTCAAAGAGTTGATCAGCAATTAAGCTGGTGAGTTCATAATATTTTAGTGATATGAGTAAGTTGTAAGAAAGTTTAGTAAGTTGTAGTAAATTGTAAGTTTTGTTTAGAAAAGTTCGTCTGTTCCTTCAGAAAAACCTATATTTCGTATTTTGATGAAAGACAAGTAAAAATGACTACAATTCTTTTCTATGAGTACTAAGTGGATACAGGTTATATAAAGCTCAGAGTAAACAAGCAATCTAATGTGTGTATCTACCCTAAGCCCACAACCAAACAAGGAACAGGGAATGAAGAGAAAGGCACACATCCTATTTGTTGTTAGATCGTCGTTGTATATAACCCTGGCGTAATCACTTGGTCTCACGGAGTTAATTGTAATAGTTCCTTTATATTTGATTAAAATATTCTTTAAGAAAACCCTTTTTTCTTATAATAAAAATGGTAATCACATTGGTTACTTCTATAATCACTTAGTTTATACTGGTTATAGATAATCTAATATCGAATAGACACTTAATTGTGTGAATCTACCCTAAGCCCACAACCTAACAAGGAATAAGAATTAAGGTGGAAAACACACATCCAACTACCTATCGGGTATTAATTATATATAACCTTGATGTAGAAACTAAGGTATTATAGAGTTAATCACCTAAGGTCCTTTAATTTATAGGGTTTTGGTTATTTTTGGTCACTTAACTTTTGGTTTTGTGATCATTTGGTCACTTAACTATTTTTAAGTTTTAAAAAGTCATCAAACTTTTGACTTTGTGCTCATTTAGTCACTTAACTTTTGGTTTGGTCACATTTAATCACCTAACTTTTAGATTTGTGCTCATTTAGTCACCTAACTTTTAAAATTGTGCTCATTTAGTCACTAAATTTTTAAAAAAATTTAAAAATTTAGTGATTAAATGAGCACAATTTTAAAAGTTTGGTGGCTAAATGTGACCAAAACAAAAGTTAAGTGACTAAATGAGCACAAAGCCAAAAATTTGATGACATTTTAAAACTTAAAAAGAGTTAAGTGACCAAGTGAGCACAAAACCAAAAGTTAAGTGACAAAAAATGACCTAAACCCTAATTTATACTAGTTTAATAAAATGCATTAAACCCTTACTAGTAAGTTTCTAGTTTTGTCTGTCAAATGCTCTATTTTGAAAAGTATGTTTTGTACTAGAAAACTTTGCATTGAATTTGTGTCCTATGACCTGACCCATACCTGGTACCCCTTATGATGACTTAATGTATACGAAACATATATATTACTAAGATCGAATGGATAATAGGCTGGGTGAATCTGCTCTGAGCCCACAACCAAACAAGGAACATGAAATGAAGCGGAAAGCACACATCCTATTACATGTTAGATCCTATTAAAATATATACCTTGATGTATACAATAAGGATCATAAGGTTAGCATTATGGTCCCGTTCTACTAAATGTACTAAACTTGACTGTTCTGTTTGTCGTTTGTAAAATGTAAGTTTTACCTAGTTTATAACTATCTTAACTAGAAAATAGTTTGCATTAACTTTCAAGTGGAACTTTCACAATATGAAAGTAATGGGAAAACATAAGTACCCAGTTGTCTTTGGAATTGACATCCTTGTTGGATTAATGTCACAACTAGAAATCTTGGTGCTTTGTAATCACAACACTTATAACAACTATGAACCAATAACATGAAAGCATGAATGATGCTTATTTTATACCAACAAAGCTTCATCAAATACTTCATTCTAGCCCTACAAATGGTCAACAAAGAATTGGAAACCTTTGAAATCCCAATTTGAGTTCACTTTGAAGTAGGACTTCCTTATTGGACCTAATGGACCAATGCACTTCCATTTTAACTATCTTGAACCTAGAACTCTCAAATGTACCCTAATTGGACCCATATACATGAAACTTAACATTTTTGGGCCTTATAAACCCAAAATAAACTAGATTAACTTTAATGGGCCTTATTGGACCAAAACAAATTTATATTAGCCCTAATAGGTCATAAAAATCATTCTTTGATTTTTATTGGGCCAAAAATCACCTAACTTAACCATAAAACATAATTAAGCATTCAAGTACCAATTCTTTCCTTTTCCCCTCTCCATTCTCGGCCCAAGCCCACCAAGGAAGG
This sequence comes from Lactuca serriola, assembly GCF_051521515.1. Classification (NCBI taxonomy): domain Eukaryota; kingdom Viridiplantae; phylum Streptophyta; class Magnoliopsida; order Asterales; family Asteraceae; genus Lactuca; species Lactuca serriola. Next base: position 145,377,381 of record NC_136410.1, read on the forward strand.
AGAAGTTGACTTAGGCTTGCCACCTTATTTTTACATGAAGGTTTTCCATGCACATAACTTATATCTCCATGCACCATCTCATCACTCACTCTCTCTTCTCTCCTCTCTTTCTTCCTCTCGGCCGAACCCAAATACACACACACACACACACTTCACTTAAAATTCTCTCAAGGAAACTCTCTCGACTCCTCTCTAAATTTTCACGATCTAAGAGGCTTTCAAAGAGATTCTTTCACAAAAATCATCATCTAAGGTAAGTTCATGCTTGGGTCTATGACCTAGACTCTTTGTTTTATAAAAAACCTCTTCCTAATCCATACAAAATCTTGATCACTTTCTTAGAAATCATCTAAGTTCGAGATCTTCCAAGGAAGGTTGTTAAAGCCGAGAATTAGCATCAAACTTCTTATAGTCTTCTTCAAAAACCAAAACTACAACTCAAGGTGAGTTTCATACCCCTCTATTTCCGGTTTGCATATGTTTTATGGGGGAGAATACAAGAAAATGTGTAGATCTATGTGTATGTGGATGCTATGTGTGATTTTATGCATGTATGTGTGTGATGTTATGTGTTTTTGAGATAAATATGTAACAAAAAGAGTGATAATTCGAGATCTATGACATGAGAAAGGAAACAAACATAATCTATGTTATTTTACAATAATCAAGTCAAGAAAAATAGCTTATAAGGTTATGAGGAACATACTTTAACATAAAACTCATTTTAGGGCTTAAATCGTTAAAAATACAAAAATTGGGGTAAAATCTGCCAAGTCATGGTTTCTTAAGGGTCTAAAGTGTCAAGACAGTTTTAATAATCATTTTTCTGAATATTATAATTTTCAAAGGACTTAAAATGCAAAAAATTGAGTTATTGGGCTAAATATGGGCTTTTCGGCCCAACAAGCCCAAAATTGCGAAAATTGAAGTTTTTAAGGGGCTGAATTGTAATATTCTGTAAAATAGGGGACATGAAGTGAAATAAAACTATTTCTAAGGTCAAAAATGCTTGTAAACTCCAAAAGGATCAAAATGTAAAGTTTTTGTATTTTGGGCCAAAACTGTAAAAGTTGCGAAATTTAGGGTTCTAACCGAGAAACACCATTCTGGAAGGGCTAAAACTGTTTACTAAATATAATTTGTGTTAAAAATGTCATTTCAACAAGTTTATGATACAAAAGTGTCAAGAAAATGTTTTTAAGGACTAAAAATGAAATTGTTTTATATAAAGGACTAAAAGTGTTATTTTTATAAAAGCAAGGTAGTGAAAAGGGTCAAAGTCATACTTCTAAACAAATTAATTCATTAAGACAAAATACAAGCTATCCAACTAGCGATAAAACGAAAAACAAATACACCTACAATACCAAATATCGTGATAAACGAATTGATTCAGTCTCGAATCAATACAAAACAACAAACGTTAAATCAAAACACGTCAATAGATACGTGATGACTACAATGAGTAAATCTATAAACTTTGGGCTTATGAGTTTCAAATTATGCTTGTTGGGCCTTGCAAGCCCACAACCATGATCTTTGGGCCCAAAGGGATAACGCTTATATGTTATTGGCCCTTCAATGACCCAATATTTTATAAAAGGATTTTCAATAGCTTGGTGTGCTAGTGGGCCAGAGTGTCCCACTAGAAAAGCTAGTAAGGTCACAGTAATCAAATGCGAGTTGGAGCATCGTGTCTTTCGCATCCACGACAGCCTAAGGAACTTACGATAGTAGTGGGACATAATACTCCCCTTCTCTTCATTTTTTAAGGATTACGCGAAATTAAAGTAGACATACTTAGGACGATATACAATACGGGTTAATTCAATATTCATTTGTTAAGACAATACAAAAATCAGTAATCACAAATACATTTCAACATCGGGAAACGTCAGGTTTTCCAGGGAATTCAATACTACTTGTTCGAAATATTATAACTATAATACAAAATACACTTCATATATATATATATATATATATATATATATATGTTTTTAAAATCATTCATGCATCAACTTATGGATCTCACACTTTGATAAACAAAAGTCTTTTAAGAAAATATCGGATTTTCTGGGTTTTACAAAATATACAAATCATTTTTATCACAACATTGCTTATGAACTCACCAACATTTCATATGTTGACGTTTTTCCAAAATAACTTGTATTCTCAGGTAACAGGTAAGCGGAAGATATATAAGAAGTAATGTTAGATATTATGTTAAAAACACTCGAACTAGTTATGTTATGAATGTGTAATGTAAAACAATGTACTTGATGTGAACAATTTCAGTTGTAATATATTGATGCATGGTGACGTTTATGTTATGATTCATGTATGTTCATTGTGATGGTATTCAATTAAAGTCACGCAAGCCCTCGGACGTTTCCGCCGTCTGGTTCGGGGGTGTGACATGTTGGTATCAGAGCATTGTTTATAGTGAACTAGCATATCTAACCACACATTGATATGCAACTATAAACCAAAAAGGGACTAACCCAACTCTGAACAAAACAAAACAAATAAAAACACAACTATAAAACATCTTTGCTTGTGTGAATTAGGAAACAGAACATAAAACCGAACCAAACAAGATAATACTAGCATCTCGGTTAAGCCAGGATTGTTCATGGTCGTATCAAGGAGTGGATGTAGCCTGATCAACTACATTCCTCCAAGGTACAACTATCACATGTCCTGAGGAAATCGTGATGGCTAGGGAACCTAAAAGCATACCCCTTTAGCACCAAAAAGAGAACAACAACTTAATCTATACAATAATACAAGCATCATAGGAGTAACGATAGTTATTCGCATGCCTCCTCTCAGTCGCTATGGAAGGGGAGCAGTAGGGCATTCAGTTTCACCAGGTCTTAGTGGCTCACGGGATGATTGAAGATGAGCCTGAAGGAGATCAAGGGGAAGCACACGATGTTGGGCCTGACGTGTGCACGGACACTGACTACGAGTTCGATGAGGCCGATAATGACATGGAGGAAGGACAAGACTCAGGCAAGGACTCCATCACATCACCTGTCAGCGAGTCGCAACAGGACCACCCCGCCCCACCAGTGAATCCCGCAAGGGAGAATCGCTCCCCCGAAGCTGAGATTGTCGCCCTGCGGCAACAACTATTCGCAATGGAAGCACGTGCAGTGCGAGCTGAGCATGAGAGGGATGAGGTCATTGGAGAAATGACTGAGATGGCTCGGTTGTTGGCTCAACACTTCGGCATATGACCTCGCTACTGTCATAGGGCGCTCCCTAGAGTGTTAGGAATAGACTTGTCTTACTAGTACTTGGATCTATGTTATGTACCCCCCGAATCTATGTTTAAGTGACTACACTACTCATAGAGTCGTTATGCTGCCGAAATTGAATCACTTATGTATTGCTCTTTCGCAAAATTTTCATGTATCAAAAAAAATGTGGATAACATTAATGAAAGGTTTTATGTGTTCCACTATGATGTTGTAATCTGCTATGTGTTATATATCCATCATTGTATGCTAAATTGTTAAATTACTTAAGTTCGCGCCGCACACCTAGTTTTTAGGATCACAATCTCACAAAAGCACAGACACTCAACATCTTTCCGTTCCATGACAGAAAGATGCCTCGACGACCCACCCGCGGTAACTCTGGACCAACCCCTCCAGAGGTTGACTCAGCTGCATTCCAAGCAGCTGTGTCTGCTGCGGTCACCGCAACTATGGCACAAATTCACCAAGGGAACAATGGAGGAGTCAACGGACAAGGTACCAGAAGTTCAAACAATGGGATAAATCAAGGACCAACCAAGACATGCTCCTACAAGGATTTCACCAATGCCAAGCCGCGAACCTTTAATGGAACAGGTGGTGTCATAGCCCTGAAAAGGTGGATTGAGAAGGTGGAATCAGTGTTCAAAATAGGTGAATGCCCCGAGGGATTGAAAGTGAAGTTTGTTGCGTGCACCTTTGTCGACCAGGCTCTCACCTGGTGGAATTGGCATATAGAGGCCATGACTCTCCCTGTAGCCAATTCGATGCCATGGACGGAGTTGAAGGAAATGTTGATGGCTGAGTACTGCCCTCGCGGCAAAATTCAGAAGATGGAGCAATGTCACACCCCAAAACCATGAATGGCGGAAACATTCTGGGGCGGAGGACGTCATGTACAGTATCACAAACAATTAATAAAAGCAAACAAGCAACAACATCATCCATTGCATTAATAGTATAATTTCATACATGTGTGTTCCGACAAAGTTATAGACACCAAAATATACATATCAAAATAAAAGATGAGTCTTGAACGAACTCCATCTTCTCAAAAGCCTGACACCTGTACCTGTCTAGTGGTGACCTGAGAATACAAGTTATTTTGAAAGCGAGTATCAGCTTAATGCTGGTGAGATCATAAGTATATTAATGTATGTCTTTGTATGAAAACGTTTGTAAAATGTTTCTGTAAGATGTTTTGTACAATGTTTTGTATAATGTTTGAATTCTCCTAGAAAACCCTATGTTTCCTACTAACTGTAGCCTTCTACCAAGGCATCTAGTGTCTGTGTGTATGTCTCTTGATAAAGTGTGTGTTTTTCCCAAGTCTGACTATCATTAACCAAAATATAGTTTCTACATTACCGTGCATCGTGTGAATATTCACGAAGTGAATGCAACTGGGAAAATATGACCATACCGTAGTATTTGTAATAAGTGACTACCGTAGTACTAACTACCTTAAAACAAAAGGTGTTCCAAATAACATGTGATCGACTTGTATCCTGCTACCGACTCTAGTAAAACGACGATGTAAGACGCCTTAAGAAATGACATTTGGCACCCATAGACTTGCAAGTCCCACTGTAGCGAGCAACAATGTGTAGGATAGTCAATCCAGTACAGATCTATACGCAAACTCATACGCTCCCCAATTAAGGAGATTCGGGATACAAGAGCGGTCATGGCAGGAAGTGCCATGACCTGCTCAACGGTTCACATAACTGCATTAATGTATATGTAATGAATGTGCTAACTGAAAGTGTAATCTTTCTCTGTCTAGCCTATATGTACTGAAATGTTCTGCATGTGCTAGCTATAATGTATGTTTTCTCTATCTAGCATGTATATTAATGTACTGTGCATACTAGCTATAATGTATGTTCTCTCTATCTAGCATGTATAGTAATGTACTATGCGTACTAGCTGTAATGTATTGTATGTATTACTCGTACTGACTCATGAATGAACTGACTCATTGTATGTTTCATTATTCTAGTAATAGTAATAGTATCTTCCGGTGCTACCCCTATGGTAACTTACTAGTGATGTAACTGGTACGTATGAATATGGAAGTATACCCTTGCTACCCAAGGGTACCGAATGAACTGGAAGGACCTTTATGACTATATATGTACACATGATATATAACTAATATTTAAACGGCCTTCGGACGGGTACCCGATATCCCACCAGACCACATCTCAAGCGCGAAAAGGAAATAGGGTGGATAGCCTTCCTAAGTCCTTTAAACATTTCTTATATAACTATACATACATAGACATGCAATTGATAATAAGTAAAACACAGTTTAAGAAAATGTATTTGATAAGTATAAGAACTTTGTAAAACAGTTTGAAGCAAAACAGTTTGATAAACAATATGAACAATAAGGAAATCACTGGTTTTGTAGTTATTAATCACATGAGATTGATCTAATAACTATAAGTATTTGACTTGTAATCCCCCCCATATAAGCATTTAAAAACATTTAAACCATTGATTAAGGGGTATGAACTCACTTGTGGTGAGTGGATTTGATTGGAGTGTCGGGTACGGTGCTAGGTGACAAACGGAGACTTGTTCACATGCATGAGCCTAGTTATCATATATTGAACATATATATAACTAATTAGCCAATTTATAACTAATAAATTAATTTGGGACACTCTAGAACATGAAAACACTTTGCTTCAAGTGTTAAATATCACAAGGATTGCATCTAAGTGTTGGTAGGGCAAAGCTAGTGTGTTTAGAGTCCAAGGGTAAACTCCCTTAGAGTTTACGGTTTTGATGGCCATGAACCATGGAGTTTATGACAGTAAACTCTCGAGTTTACGATCGTAAACTCTAGTCCTAATGACCATGTGTTGTTTTGTGGTTTAACAAGCATATCGAAGCATTTCTACTAAGTGATTTGGCCTTTGGAAGGAATTAAGACCTCAAAAACACCCCTTGGAGGAGTTTACGGCCTCTTTGACTTTTCCCTTTGGTTTTACTACCGTAAACCCTCATGGAGAAAGGTATTGTTATGTTTTAGAATTCTTAACACAATTAGGTAAGTGTATAAGCTAGTTTCTAAGCCTACGGAAGGAAAATGACCAACTTATACCCACTTTAGGGTGTTTACGGTTTTGGGAGATCCCCAAACCGTAAACACCTATAATTGTTGCTTTTTGATGTTTTTCAAGGTTTAAATACAATAAGGAAAGGTTTAAACATGTCAAGGATGGTTTATACATCAACTAGGGCTTAGATTAGAGGCTTAGACACACTTTGGTGCCATTTATGGTGTTTACGGTCCAAGAACATTCTTGGACCGTGAAAACCTCTAACCTTGTGTTCTTGAAATTATTTCTTGATGTTTAAATGTAATAATAGCTTAAAATCACTCAAGGATGGAAGCACTTACTATTAGAAGGTTTGATTTGAGCTAAAAGTCCAAGAACACGTAGTGTGTGTTCTTGGTGTTTTGGAAATCTAGACAATATACACATATGATTGGATGATTAGATGTATAAACACTAGATTAAGTGTTTTACTAACTTGAAATGGTTAGAACACTTACAAGATTGAAGATTTGGAATTAAAGCTAGGATGATACTTGAAAGAGTTCTTGGAGTTTACTCTTTTGGAGTTTACTCTTTTGGAATAATGGGGAGTAAACTCATAAACCCTAGACTTAGGGAGTAAACTCATGGATAAGCATGAGTTTACGGATTTTTGGGATGATTTTTAGACCCAAACAAAATAGTTTGGCCAGGAACTTCTAAGACGCGAGGTGTTTGCGGTTTCTAAAAAAACAAAACCCGAGACAGCACTTTCATTCACCCGATCGTTTAAAAATAATATTAAAATGATCAAACGAACTTTATATTTCTTAAAAATAAGAAATACTTACATTAGCTTACGATACGAAGTGGTTGACTTTTAGGGTTTGACCGAATGGAAATTTCGGGTTGTCACAAGCAGGAGTTGTGGGATCTCGCCATCCAAAACTCTGATATAGATGCGTACATATCAAAGTTTAGCGATCTGTCATTATTGTGCCCTAGCATGATTTCGTCTGAAGGAAAGAAAATCGAACGATTCATCTGGGGACTGACCTCCCCAATTCAAGGAAATGTGATCGCTGCAAAACCTGAAACGTTCGACAGCGTCAAGAGATTGGCCAAGAAGCTGTACGACCACAACAACAAAAAGGGCGAGAAGCCAGCGGAAATCGAGGGCAAGAAAGAGAATGACAGCAAGAAAGGGGAGAACAATAAGAGGAAAGGGCGACAAGGCTCGGATTCAGCAAAGAAGCAACAAACGGTGGCGGTCAATGCTCCAACCACTCAAGTACCCTTCACACCACATGCTCCAGCCTCACCTAATCCAAGTGCTCCTAGGCAGTATTCTTGGAATCTCCCAAAGTGCAACAAGTGCAACTACCACCACAACGGAGAATGCAGGGAAATGCATTGCACCAGCTACAATCGGAAGGGTCACACTGCAAAGTATTGCAAGACCTATCCTCCCCAGAATCAACCGCAAGGAAACAAAAACAACAACAACAACCGCAACAACAACACCAACAATAGAAGCAATAACGCGGGGTCAAGCCCCACATGCTACGGATGTGGAAAGATAGGGCATATCCGTAAGAATTCCTCCAACGCCAACAACTCTGGGAACGCAGGAACAGGAAGGGTGCTAGCTATGGGACAGAGAGAAGCAATTCAGGATCCCACTGTTGTTACCGGTACCTTTCCCATAAACCACACCTATGCATGCATTCAATTTGATACCGGGGCAGAACGGAGTTTTGTGATCAATAAATTCCAACACCTGTAAAATCAACAACCCCAGAAGCTTAATGAGACCTTTATGGTGGAAATGGCTAATGGGAAGACAGAATCCACTGGGGAAATCTATATCGGATGTACCCTAACCTTAAATTACCACATCTTTCAAATAAACTTAATGCCTGTTTCCATTAGGAGTTTTGATGTGATTATTGGCATGGATTGGTTAAGCCCCCACCATGCTGAAATTATGTGTCATAAGAAGGCCGTTCGCCTTCATCTCCCAAATCATGAAACCCTAGTTGTTTACGGAGACAAACCCAGTACGAACTTTCGTCTTATCTCGTGCATTAAGGCGCAAAATCACCTATGAAAGAAGGACTTGACGTTCCTAGCTCACATAGTAGACAAATCCAAGAAAGAGGTCAAAATTCAAGACATTCCAGTAGCTCGTGAATTCCCAGACGTCTTTCCTGATGATCTTCTAGGGATACCCCCAGAAAGACAAGTCGATTTTCTAATCGACCCTGTACCAGGAGCTACCCCTATCGCTAAATCGCCCTACAGATTGGCTCCTGCGGAGATGCAAGAGTTGTCTAGTCACCTTAGTGAGCTTTTGGATAAAGGATTCATCCGACCCAGTTTCTCACCTAGGGGAGCTCCAGTTCTCTTTGTCAAGAAGAAAGACGGTACATTCAGGATGTGTATCGACTACACAAAACTTAACAAACTTACTGTCAAAAACCGATATCCACTTCCACGAATCGACGACCTATTCGACCAGCTCCAAGGAGCTAGTTACTTCTCAAAGACAGATCTGCGATCCGGAACCACCAACTCAAGGTCCGGGAGGAGGATATTCCAAAAACCGCTTTCCGAACTCGTTATGGACATTATGAATTCGTCGTAATTCCCTTCGTCCTAACGAATGCTCGTGCCGCATGAATGGACCTAATGAATCGAATATGTCGACCTTTTCTTGATAATTTCATAATCGTTTTCATCGATGATATCCTAGTATATTCCCGAAGCGAAGGAGAACACAACCAACATCTTCGAAAAATCCTAGAAACCATGCGAACCGAAAAGTTGTACGCAAAACTCTCCAAGTACGAGTTTTGGCTCCGAAGTGTGAACTTTTTGGGTCATGTTGTTAGTCAGGAAGGAATACATGTGGATCCTTATAAGGTCAAAGCCATCGAAGGATGGGTAATCCCAACAACACCCACATAAATTTGCCAATTTCTGGGTCTCGCAGGCTATTACAGAAGATTCATCCAGAACTTCTCAAAGACCACCAAGCCACTTACCTCGCTTACACAAAAAGGTGTACCCTTCGTATGGACGGACAAGCAGGAAGCCGCATTTCGATCTCTGAAGCAAGCACTCTGTAGTACGCCGGTGCTATCACTACCTGAAGGAACAGAAGACTTTATAGTCTACTGCGATGCGTCAAATCAGGGTTTAGGTTGTGTACTCATGCAGCGTGGAAAGGGGATAGCTTACGTGTCCTGACAGCTAAAGACACACGAAATGAATTATACGACCCATGACCTGGAACTGGGAGCAATGGTCTTCACCCTAAAGATTTGGAGACACTACCTGTATGGTACCAAGTGTACTATCTTCACTGACCACAAGAGTCTTCAGCACATCTTGAATCAAAATGAGCTAAAAATGAGGCAACGAAGATGGGTTGAACTGCTAAACGACTACGAGTGCGAAATAAAGTATCATCCAGGCAAGGCTAACGTGGTAGCCGATGCCTTGAGTCCAAAAGAATACTCAAATCGTCGTGTAAAAACTCTCTCGATAGTCATCCAATCCCACCTGACCTCGCAAATAAGAACGGCTCAGTTAGATGCCATGAAGGCGGAAAACAAAATAAGTGAGGCGTTGCATGGAATGGAGAAGAACTTGGAGGTGAAGGAAGATGGAGCATACTACTTCATGAACCACATATGGGTCCCTAAACTTGGGGGATTTAGAGAGGTAGTCATGAACGAGGCTCACAAGACTCGATACTCCATCCATCCGGGTTCAAACAAGATGTACTTGGATGTTAAGCAACATTATTGGTGGCCAAATATGAAGGCAGAGATTGCCACTTACGTGAGAAAGTGCCTCACTTGTGCTAAAGTAAAGGTTGAAATGGGAAAGGATTACCATGGATTTCGTGACCAAACTACCCAAGTCGCCGGACGGTTTGGACACGATCTGGGTAATAGTTGATAGACTAACGAAATCCGCCCATTTCCTGCCTATAAAAGAATCATACAAGATGGAGCGCCTGACAAGAATCTACATCAAAGAAATTATGAGACTCCACGGAGTACCAGTATCCATCATCTCAGATAGATATAGTAGATTTACTTCATGCTTTTGGCAATCGCTTCAGAAAGCTATGGGAACACAACTCGATATGAGCACTGCCTACCACCCACAAACGGATGGTCAAAGCGAGCGAACCATTTAAACACTGGAAGATATGCTCCGAGCATGTGTAATAGACTTTGGAAGATCATGGGATACCCACTCTCCTTTGATCGAGTTCTCGTATAACAATAGTTATCACTCGAGTATCAAAGTTTCTCCTTTCGAAGCATTATACGGGCGCAAGTGTAGATCACCGTTGTGCTAGGCTGAGGTAGGAGACAACCAGCTAGCGAAAGGGCAAACTCCAAACAACTCCTTAACGGGACCGGAAATCATACGCGAGACGACCGAGAAGATAATTCAGATCAGAGCACGACTACAATCGTCACGAGACAGACAGAAGAGCGACGCCGATAAACGACGAAAGCACTTGGAATTCAAAGACGGAGATAGGGTGTTACTAAAAGTCTCTCCTTGGAAAGGAGTGATTCGTTTTGGGAAACGGGGCAAACTAGACCCTCGATACATTGGACCCAGTGAGATTCTTGCCCAAATCGGTCCAGTGGCTTATAGATATTAACTACCTGCCGAGCTCAGCAGTGTACACCCTGTGCTCCACGTCTCCAACTTGAAGAAGTGCTTATCCGACGAGACTCTCGTCATTCCATTAGAGGAAATCGAAATCAATGAGAACCTGCAGTTCATCGAAGATCCAGTTGAAATCATGGACCAAGAGGTAAAGCGTACCAAGGAGAGCCGCATTCCGATCGTGAAAGTTCGATGGAACGCGAGTTCGGACCAGAATTCACATGGGAAAGCCAAGATCAAATGAAGCAGAAGTACCCTCATCTATTCTTGCATTCTCAAATCTAGCTTTCAAAAGAATTTTTTTGACGAAATTCCCTCTAACGGGGGGATGATGTCACAACTAGAAATCTTGGTGCCTTGTAATCACAACACTTATAACAACTATGAATCAATAAAATGAAAGCATGAATGATGCTTATTTAATAAAAAAAAACTTCATCAAATACTTAATTCTAGCCCTACAAATGGTCATCAAAGAATTGGAAACCTTTGAAATTCCAATTTGAGTTCACTTTGAAGTAGGACTTCCTTATTGGACCTAATGGACCAATGAGCTTCTAATTTAACTATCTTGAACCTAGAACTCTCAAATGGGCCCTAATTGGACCCATATACATGAAACTTAACATTTTTGGGCCTTATGAACCCAAAATAAACTAGATTCACTTTAATGAGCCTTATTGGACCATAACAAATTTATATTGGCCCTAATAGGTCATAAAAATCATTCTTTCATTTTTATTGGGCCAAAAATCACCTAACTTAACCATAAAATAGACTTAAGCATTCAAGGCCCAATTCTTTCCTTTTCCCCTCTCCATTCTCGGCCCAAGCCCACCAAGGAAGGAGAAGTTGACTTATGCTTGCCACCTCATTTTTATATGGAGGTTTTCCAAGCACATAACTCATATCTCCATGCACCATGTCATCACTCACTCTCTCTTCTCTCCTCTATTTCTTCCTCTCGGCCGAACCCAAACACACACACACACATACACACACTTCACTCAAAATTCTCTCAAGGAAACTCTATCCACTCCTCTCCAAATTTTCGAGATCTAAGAGGATTTAAAAGAGATTCTTCCACAAAATCATCATCTAAGGTAAGTTCATGCTTGGTTCTATGACCTAGACTCTTTGTTTTATCAAAAACCTCTTCCTAATCCATACAAAATCATGATCACTCTCTTAGAAATCATCTAAGTTCGAGATCTTTCAAGGAAGGTTGCTAAAGCCGAGAATTAACATCAAACTTCTTCTAGTCTTCTTCAAAAACCAAAACTACAACTCAAGGTGAGTTTCATACCCCTCTATTTTCGGTTTTCATATGTTTTATGGGGGAGAATACATGAAAATGTGTAGATCTATGTGTATGTGTATGCTATGTGTGATTTTATGCATGTATGTGTGTGATGTTATGTGTTTTTGAGATAAATATGTAACAAAAAGAGTGATAATTCGATATCTATGACATGAGAAAGGAAACAAACATAATCTAAGTTATTTTACAATAATCAAGTCAAGAAAAATTGCTTATAAGGTTATGAGGAACATACTTTAACATAAAACTCATTTTAGGGCTTAAAATGTTAAAAATACAAAACTTGGGGTAAAATCTGCCAAGTCACAGTTTCTTGAGGGTCAAAAGAGTCAAGACAGTTTTCATAATCATTTTTCTGAATATTAGAATTTTCAAAGGACTTAAAATGCAAAAATTTGAGTTATTGGGCTAAATATGGGCTTTTCGGCCCAACAAGCCCAAAATTGCGAAAATTGAAGTTTTTCAGGGGCTGAATTGTAATATTCTGTAAAACAGGGGACATGAAGTGAAATATAGCTATTTCTAAGGTCAAAAATGCTTTTAAACTCCAAAAAGGATCAAAATGTAAACTTTTTGTATTTTGGGCTAAAACTGTAAAAGTTGCGAAATTTAGGGTTCTAACCGAGAAACACCATTCTGGAAGGGCTAAAACTGTTTACTAAATATAATTTGGGTTAAAATTGTCTTTTCAACAAGTTTATGATACAAAAGTGTCAAGAAAATGTTTTTAAGGACTAAAAATGAAAATCTTTTATATAAAGGACTAAAATTTTTATTTTTATAAAAGAAAGGTAGTGAAAAGGGTCAAAGTCATACTTCTAAACAAATTAATTCATTAAGACAAAATACAAGATATCCGGCTAGCGATAAAATGAAAAACAAATACACCTACAATACCAAATATCATTATAAACGAATTGATTCGATCTCGAATCAATAGAAAACAACAAACGTTAAATCGAAACACTTGAATAGATATGTGATGACTACAATGAGTAAATCTACAAACTTTGGGCTTATGAGTATCAAATTATGCTTGTTGGGCCTGGCAAGCCCACCAACATGATCTTTGGGCCCAAAGAGATAACGCTTATATGTTATTGGGCCTTCAATGACCCAATATTTTATAAAAGGACTTTCAATAGCTTTGTGTGCTAGTGGGCCAAAGTGTCCCGCTAGAAAAGCTAGTAAGGTCATAGTAATCAAATGCGAGTTGGACCATCGTGTCTTTCGCATCCACGATAGCCTAAGGAACTCACGATAGTAGTGGGACATAATCCTCCCTTCTCTTCATTTGTTAAGGCTTACGCAAAATTAAAGTAGACATACTTAGGACGAAATATAATACGTGTTATTTCAATATTCATTCGTTAAGACATTACAAAAATCAATAATCACGAATACATTTCAGCATCGGGAAACATCGGGTTTTCTGGGGAATTTAATACCCCTCGTTCGAAATATTATAACTATAATACAAAATACCCTTCGTATATATATATATATATATATATATATATATATATATATATATATATATATATATGTGTGTGTGTGTGTGTGTGTGTGTGTGTGTGTGTGTGTGTTTAAAATCATTCATGCATCAACTTATGGATCTCACACTTTGATAAACAAAAGTCTTTTAAGAAAATATCGGATTTTCTGGGTTTTACAAAATATACAAATCATTTTTATGACAATATTGTTTATGAACTCACCAACATTTCATATGTTGACGTTTTTCCAAAATAACTTGTATTCTCAGGTAACAGGTAAGCAGAAGGTTTATAGAAGTATGTTAGATATTATGTTAAAAACACTCGAACTAGTTATGTTATGCGTGTGTAATTTAAAACAATGTACTTGATGTGAACAATTTCAGTTCTAATATATTGATACATGGTGACGTTTATATTATGATTCATGTATATTCATTGTGATGGTATTTAATTAAAGTCACGCAAGCCCTCGGACGTTTCCGCCGTCTGGTTCGGCGGTGTGACAATTAATGTCTAGGTCCATGACTATATTTGGTATGTACTTGACCCGACTCGGCATGGTCCATTTAGGTTGCACTTCACCGAACAATTTATATGGTTAGTCTTTTGAGAATAGTATATTTGTGATTTATATTAATATATTATAAGTTCTAATATATTAATATGGAATCATATTATTTAATTAGTATTCATCAAGAATTAATTTACAATTAATTAAGTGATCAAAAGGAACTAATTAAATATGGACTCTTATATATATATATATATATATATATATATATATATATATATATATATATATATATATATATATATGGAATGGGTCAAGTTCATTTAGGTTGGGCTAAGCTTTCATGGATAGTCCATGGAGTTTTAACCCATGGATCCTATGAAATGAGAGGTCATGGGTATTTGGGTTTACATGAATGTAACCCTAATCCTCCATACTATATAAAGAGGTCTTTGGCACAAGAAATGGAACTAGTGGGTGTGAGAAGATAAGAGTGGGCCGATTTTTGTTTGCATACATATTCTCTCAAGTTCTTCCAATGTGTTTTGGTGATTTGTGATTCCACTTGAGGCTTCCACACTATGTGGGTTAAGCTCTTAAAGCTTGAAGACATCAAGCTACATCAAAAGGTATGTCATCTAACTAGAACATTGTAGTATAGGTGCTTCATAAGATGATTGTTAGGATGAAACCTAGGAATATTTAATATTTTCATGTATAATAGAGAAAACATAGACCCAAGGTTTATAGGGTTGCATGTACACCATAGGAGTGTTAGAATGCTCAAAACCTAATAGTGGTATCAGAGTCTAGGCTTGTTTTCTTATATACTTGATGCAATTGCTGAAAAATCAAAGTTATCTTGCTGTCTGGACAGTGGACTCACCGAGTTCACTCATGGACTTGACGAGTCCAAGGCAAAATGCAACCAACTCGTCGAGTTGGTTCATGCACTCTGCGAGTTGGACCCCCTGACAACATATCTTCGAGTTTTGGTGATGGAATTGGTCTTGAATCATTATCTTAAACTATTTTGGACTTATAAAAACTATTTTTTGATGTGGTAATAATTATGGTAAACCAATTTCATAGTTATCAAAATTTTAAGTTTTATATGGTTAATTTTATGATTCTTGAAATTGTTAATATGCATGTTCTTGAACTTATGAGGTTAGATGATCATAGGAATTATTTGTAACCTTCTTGGTAGTTTAATTCTTGATCATTATGTGTTTTAATGGAGTCCATAACTTGTCCTCAAGTTATGGATAACCAAAAGTCACAAGTCATTAAATCCATTAAAAGAACACAATTGTTACATAAAATGAAAAGTCACTCATTTTAATAAGCCATTAACTCATAAGTTATGAGAAATGAAAAGTTTTGAAAGTGTACAAAACTTGTCCTCAAGTTTTGGAACATGTAAAGTCATAATTAAAACTTTAGTTCCAAATCCCTAGAATTTTAAAAGTTAAAATTCAACCCTTATACTTTATAATGTTATAAGTTTAATAATATTTATATATGTATAAGACCAAGTCATCTTACCATTAGTAGGCCTCATACACGAAGTCGGACTATAAGGGGGTATAAGGTTACTGCCTATAAAATGGTAGTTTAATGGGTGTCCACTCTCACTCACCGCTTCCTTGACCGGTGGAGGGTCGTTAGCCGAACGGGTAGGACAAGGACTATAATTCTCCCTTCATTATAAGTATAATGATAAATACTAAGTAACTAAACACTTATAAATTCCCAATCTTAGTTACTTAGGAAAATATGAATAAGGTGCTAATCCATGAAATTACACTTTGCACTTTGTTTAAGCCGTTAGTGGAGTGTGTGTGGTTAACCGGCACACTAACCTGGATTTAACAAGGTAGGAAATGGGTAACTTAATATTTATCATAGTATCGGTGGAGCGTGTGTGGTTAACCGGCACATCGACTGAGGGGTAAATATTAAGGGTACCAAGTACATTTGCATGGTTACTTCACACATTGTTTTGTGATCCTCAGCATCCCAGTCACAAAACCCGAAGGGCACACTCGAGATTGAAACATTCCTTTGAAAAGTTCAATGAATCTCAAAAGAATCTAGGAGTTTCAAAACCAATTAAAACCTAATAATACATTTTGTTTATCTTGGTGGAAATTGGTGAATTGTGATTCACCTACCTTCAAATATATTATAGCTTGGATTACGGCATCCCTCTTCCAAGTTATAAAATAGTTTGTTGGGTCCTAGCCTTAATATTTCATATTGGGTGTTATATTAAGGACTTAAATCAACTTTACTTGAATTTCTCCCATTGTTGATGTCTGGTTTAGACAACAATGATCTTCCCAAATCAAGCTTTCCTAATGAATATGACTTCCCGAGTTTGGCTCATGGAAGTCATACTTCTCTTCGTCCACCTCCTCCAATTATTCTCCCTGACCCACAAGTTTAAGGACTTGAAAAGTTCAAGATCACTAAATCCCTACTCACAATAAAACATAAAATTGGAAGTCCTGTGTGCACTCATGTCTTAGGACTAGAGTCACACAGTGATAGGTTGAGAATGTTGGGTATCGTTGTCCCAAGGAAGTTGGCTATTGACTAGGTCTTTCAGTCACTTCCTGAGTCATATAGATGGACTACTATGTTACAGATGACGACAGGAACATAATGGATCTTTCTTATTTGCTTATTTCTGCTGAATCAGAAATGATTTGGTGCAATAGTCAAGCAAATATGGATGGAAGGTCTATTTCTCAAACCTTCCATGGACATGGACAATGGTGACATTGGAAGCTTAGAAAAACTTTCTCTTCCCAATGGAAAGGGATCGGCCTTGGTCAACCCGGTTGACTGGAAGGTAAAGAGAAAGTCTAAGTCTGGAATAGCCTGTGTACCATTCCCAAAGAGTCTATATGTTCTCAGTGTGAAGAAAAGGGGCCTTGGAAGAGAAGATGCCCAAGCTACCTTAAAGAAAGAAGAATCAAAATTTTGACTCTGCTTCAGGTAAGTCCAATATCTAACTCTCTTAAGTTTCATTTGGAGATTCTTAATGTATCTTGATGTATGGAAGGATCAAGCAAAGGGTAGGAAACATAATAAAAGAGTACGTTGAATCTGACCGCGTAGATAGATTTCTATTGCATGGTTTGAAGATCAGATTCTTGAGCTACTTCTTAGGAGTTATGATAGACTGCTAGGAAACATGTAATAGCATAGTTTTCATTTCAATTTACATTGTAAGGAAAATGTTTTTTTCTACATTTTAAAATAAATAAAAGTTTGTTTTCTTTATTTTTATCTCCTTACAATGGCATTCATGAAAACTTGATGTTTGTATGTTTATAGCAATATTGGAAATATGAATTTGATTCTTTCATTTGTAGTAGTGTCTAAATTTACCAAATAAGAAAAGATTCTCATCACCCAAGTTTCAATTGGACCGAAACTTGGAATTATACAAGGTGTTTTGTGTGATGTATGAGAATTTTCAACTTTGGAAAATCAAGACTAGTTCCGTGTTCACATGTATATATGACTCAAGAGAAGGACTAAGGGATCATGTACATTCTTGTGCACAAGCCAAAGTTCGCCACAAAAGATGGATAAGACTATTCATCATGATTTACTAAGGTTTAGTAAATATGATTATACTTACAAGCTTAAGTATAACTCTGAAACATTGGAAAAGTTTCAATGTATGGCAGAATGAATAAGAAGAATCAAATTAGGCAGAAGGATAAAAAGTTTCACAAATCTGAAAAGATGGAAGAGTACTTTAGTATCATGTTTTAAGGTCATCTTAATGATTTTGAGACCTTATCACAATTCATCCTCTAAGTGCATTCTGATAGTTAAGAAGAGGAGTTATGAAATGTTGAAATGGTGAAATCAAGAAGATGATTCATACTTCATTCCAAAAACAATTCTTAGAGTTATACTCTAAGATTGTAACTTGAGTGAGATGTCTTAAAGAATGTTTAAAACACTTGTCAAATGTAAGAGTAAAAGTTTTCTACTCTTATACATTTGAAATTGGTAATTTGTGATGTTTTTTATAAAACAAATACCAACTAAGGCCAATTGTGTTAAGTGTCTGTCTTGATTAGAATCCATCTCTTGAATATTTGGCAAGAAAGTCTTATAGGTCAAGGAGACAGTGGGAGTCTAAAAGATCTTGAAAGGGTTTCAAGAAGTAATCAAGAATAAAACTTGTATTTCGTCACTAACACACAACTAGAGGTTTATAACCTATCGTGTTGACATTTTTGTGCCCATTCCAGTTAAGTTGGCTATATATATTTGAGTTCTACATGTTCTCAATTGTTTGCATAACTACTCGGAAGAAATGGCAGGCCCTTATGCTACTAGGTGGCAAGAGGTTATGATTGCACAAGTTCAATCCATATGAGTTAGGATTTTTCACCAACCTAGTCTTGTGATTATGGTTTTGACAAATTCACGTGGATAAGAACAAATACACTGTAAAATCTAACTATCATAAGGTTTCTCTCCGATTCATGATAATGATGGTGAGGAAATTCTTTCACTAAGTAGATTTTAAGTAGATAGCAATTGTGATATTTGCACTTCTCAATGTCGTTAGTGGAGCATGCGTGGTTAACCGACACACTAACATTGACTTACCAGAAATGGAAAAAAGTCTAAACAACTGAGACTATGATTATGGCATCTCTTTTCATAGTTCTGAAATTGTTTAGACACACTTATAAGCTATCTAAGATAAGGTGTATGATTTTGATCAAGTCTTATCAAAGCAATCTAGCATCAGAAATCTGAACTTTGGTAAGAATGTCAATAAAGTATTGACTTCTAGAGGTCCAACGGTTTTCTGGATACATGTCAAAGCTAGTGGGAGCATAAGTGTTATGCTAATAATCATCATGTTAGTGGGAGCATGATAATTATGATAAGTATTGCAAGTTAGCAATGTTAATTGTAGAAAACAAAAGTTTCAATTCGTGAGGTTGCAGGGGTTGAAAAAGTTGCTTTGCTATAATTATGGGAGAGGAAATTATACTTCATTTCAATTCTAAAAAGCTTAGATTGAGTTTATAATCATTCTAAAGAGCTTATATTGAGATTTTAATCACCTTTAGTGAAGAATATATATATATATATATATATATATATATATATATATATATATATATATATATATATATATATATGAATTTAATGTTGGATTGGTTCAACTTAAGAAAATTCTATATACTGCGTTCTCAAAATTCGATTATGATTACGGCATCCCTTTTTAGAGTCAAATTTTGAGAATATGGCAAACAAAAAAATTATTATGGTAAAAGACTGGTCTAGAACCATGTCTTTATGTGAAACATCATGAATCTTGTCCCATTTACTTTGGGTACAAGATCGATTACATGTGCTATAATATTTATCTTTTCTGAAATTTCCAAATGCCTTGGGGCATTAAGGAGGAAAATGTCTAGAATTAGATATGACTAAAGTGCTTAAGCAATTGTCGAGAACAACGTAAGGTTTACCAAAGATTGGTTGGTCAAGGACAGTTGGAAGTATGTTGTTAATATTGGAAGGACCATATTAACATAATCTGAAAAGAGGCAACTCTTGTTCAGAAATGGTAGTCAAAATGGGAATATAGAGTTGTCTTCATAAGTGGAAGCAATATGTGTAAGGTTAAAGAAACTTAATGCAACAAGCATGTTGAAAGCAATGCTCTTTGAATTTGAGATATCATTTCCATGGTATTGCTCTCCATTGGAATACTCTGTACTGACTGTTGCCAAGTCTTTATGACTTTGTGCATAATCATTATAAGAGGAACAGTGCATATAAGTTTAAAATCTAAACAAATTTCGATAAATGTTAGGAATTCTTACATTTACGACAATGATTTGGATGTGTGAAAAGAGAATCATTGAAATTATGTTCAATCGAACTAGTTCACAAAGTAATGATCATAGATAAACATAGACTGCATACTTGGTGTATGGCAAAGCTATTGTTTAGAAAAACATAGTGTACATGCTTGGAGCATGGGACAGCTAGTAATGATCAAGATTGTCATGGGTTGGCTTGTAGAGTTCCAAGTTGGTGGACAAAGTTGTGCTACAACAATCATGAGTGCTCTTAAGTTCTGAGTATTGGATTCAACCCGCGCTCATTTGAATCACTTCATGGATTTTATCATGAGTGATCATGAGACGATAATATCTTATATTCTTCAAACCTAGAGATATGAGTTGTTACTATGAGTTGGTTGTACAATGATTACATGAAAACGCATTCGGTAACTCGATGTTATAAAACGTGCCTTTGTGTATGATTCAACAAGTAGTAAAACAAGCCATATGAGTCAAAGTTTATCCATTCCCTTTACCTTCGGGATAAAAGCAATATTTGTGGGCCCCTCGATGATTTAGCGGTGAAACATGTGAGTGCTTGGCCAAGCCATGACTTATTTGATTTGTTCAATCAGTCAGTCATCATAAATCAGAAATTA